>NW_027457115.1:40000-62500 GCF_040206685.1 Ascaphus truei | reverse complement strand
TTCGAGATACACTGATCTCTTCCGGCGATGTTACAATGAATGAAGCAAGCAAAGGGTATACTTAAAAACAGTGTCTCTTGGAATGTTATCTGTGCTTGTCCTTCCCCCGGTGTGGATGTGTTTTTATGGCTAGAGGTGTCAAAAGGTTCCTGAAAGCAAGTGAAGAAAGAGTGTGTATGTGTATCAGTGTGAATAAAAATGAATGGAAAGCCCACAGTATATACAGTGCTGTACACAAGGTGTGTGTGGAGTGGGAGTGGATATAAATGGTGTGGGTGGGTGTGGAAATGTGAGAGTTTGTAGCACAACTAAAAGTGTGTGGATACTTTGTGGTCCCTATTGGTGTATAGGGATGGAAAAACAAGGAGTATTAGTATGTGTGAGAGACAGCTGTGTGTGCATAAATATAGCACAGTATGTACAGACATGGACTTTAGCGCTCATGGGAAGAGAGTTCACTAGTGTCAGTAATGACTCATAAAATTTCGATCTCTGTTTAGGCCACTGCTAAGTGTCCCGAACAGTTGCATACATTTGTATTCATGCAACCGTCTATCTTTCGGGGTTTTAAGATTACCTTTGAGTATGGCAACCCTCAGATCGTTCATCTTATGGCCAGAGTCAGAGAAATGTTCGCCAACAGGACTGTCTCTTGTTCCGCGTGTGATGCTGTGGCGATGCAGGTTCATTCTCTTTCATTCAGAGGAAGGTTCACCTGTTCCTCCAGCAATGTCGTGTACCTCATCATGTGCATGAAATGCCCAGGGGGCTGCTACTACATAGGTGAGACAGGGCAGGGGCTAAACAAGAGACTGAACCTGCATCGCCACAGCATCACACGCGGAACAAGAGACAGTCCTGTTGGCGAACATTTCAGGTCCAGTCACAGCATTTCAATCGGGTTTAGGTCTGGATATTGACTGGGCCATTGCAACACCTTGATTCTTTTCTTTTTCAGCCATTCTGTTGTAGATTTGCTGGTGTGCTTAGGATCATTGTCCTGTTGCATGACCCAATTTCGGCCAAGCTTTAGCTGTTGGACAGATGGCCTCACATTTGACTCTAGAATACTTTGGTATACAGAGGAGTTCATGGTCGACTCAATGACTGCAAGGTTCCCAGGTCCTGTGGCTGCAAAGCAAGCCCAAATCATCACCCCTCCACCACCGTGCTTGACAGTTGGTATGAGGTGTTTGTGCTGATATGCTGTGTTTGGTTTTCACCAAACGTGGAGCTGTGCATTATGCCAAACATCTCCACTTTGGTCTTGTCTGTCCAAAGGACATTGTTCCAGAAGTCTTGTGGTTTGTTCAGATGCAACTTTGCAAACCTAAGCAATGCTGCCATTTTCTTTTTAGAGAGAAGAGGCTTTCTCCTGGCAACCCTTCCAAACAAACCATACTTGTTCAGTCTTTTTCTAATTGTACTGTCATGAACTTTAACATTTAACATGCTAACTGAGGCCTGTACAGTCTGAGATGTAACTCTTGTATTTTTTGCAATTTCTCTGAGCATTGCACGGTCTGACCTTGGGTTAAATTTGCTGCGACGTCCACTCCTGGGAAGATTGGCAACTGTCTTGAATGTTTTCCACTTTTGAATAATCTTTCTCACTGTAGAATGATGGACTTTAACTTGTTTGGAAATGGCCTTATAACCCTTCCCAGATTGATGGGCAGCAACAATTGCTTCTCTAAGATCATTGCTGATGTCTTTCCTCCTTGGCATTGTGTTAACACACCCCTGAATACTCCAGACCAGCAAACTGCTAAAACTTCAGCTTTTATAGAGGTGGTCACACTTGCTGATGATCAATTAATCAAGGGCATTTGATTAGCAGCACCTTAATTCCTATGGAAGCATTAAGGGTGTACTTAGTTTTTCACACATGGCTTCTCCAATTTGGCTTTATTTTTGTTAAATAAATCATGACACGGTGTAATATGTCATGTGTACACACACACACACACACACACACACACACACACACACACACACACACACACACACACACACACACTGTAATATGTCATGTGCTGTTGTTCACCTGAGGTTGTATTTACCTAATTTTAAGACCTGCTAAGGAACAGATGATTGCTATTATGTCCTGATATGTAAAACCATAGAATTCAAAGAGAGTGTACTTCCTTTTTCACATGACTGTGTGTATGTATGTATTGTGACAAACGGCTTACTCCGGGGCTCCGCCGTCTGTCCGGGACTGTTAGAACACGGTCTTTTAGGGTAGGTTAAATGATGAGACGTCACGTACTGTTCCTTTAAACAGGCTATGCCTGGTTTATTCAGTCCCAGGCACTGAGACTGCCACAGTTTAAACAGAAAACAAAGCCAAACAAAAAGCTGCTCGTCTGAGCGATAACTTAAACTTAGATGTCCCTGACTCAGAGTTGGAAGTGGCTTGTCCACTTCCACCAACAAAATAAGTACCTTTGCAGTCTTTAGACAAACTAACAGAATGAATGAAGCGATTTGGGAAAGAGGCTTTCTCACCCCTCTGCAGTTCAGCAGCCTTCCAGGCTCTTGAGCGGGGCCCAGAGGAAACAGGAAACAGGTCTTATATACCTGAACTCTAATCAGCATGACAGGTGACAGAAAACAGGCAGCAGACAAACTGTGGAATGGAGTGCCTGTACCACGAGGCTGCCCTGTTCAGCTTAGACAGGACAGAAACTGTTCAGTATCCTGGGAGCCCTGTATATGGAGTTTATTACCAACCCCTGGTTTCTGTCACATATCCTCCCCCCCAGCTCAGACCTCGAGGGGTGAGCGACCATGGATATTAGGGAGTGCATCCTTGACAACCCGTCGGCATTGCCATGTTTGTGCCCCGACCTGTGTTCCACAGAAAATTTAAAGGGCTGTAGGCTTAGGAACCACCTGGTCACCCTAGCGTTCTTCTCCCTATTTTGACACATCCAGGTAAGGGGTGCATGATCTGTGACCAATCGGAACTTTCTCCCCAACAGATAATACTTGAGTGTCTCTACAGCCCACTTTATTGCGAGACACTCTTTCTCGACTATGGAGTAATTTTTCTCCTGGGGATTTAGTTTCCTACTTAAGTAAAGGATGGGGTGCTCCTCCCCTTGAGAATCCTGGGAGAGTACCGCCCCCAGCCCTACCTCAGATGCGTCGGTTTGGACTACGAACTATTTGGAGAAGTCAGGTGTGACCAACACTGGTTGGGCACAGAGAGCTTCTTTCAGGCTTCTAAAGGCCTGTTCGGCTTCGGGGGACCACTTTACCATTAGCGGTCCTCTTGCTTTTGTGAGGTCGGTTAGTGGGGTTGCCTTAGTTGCAAAATTGGGAATAAACCTCCTATAGTAGCCAATTAACCCCAAAAAGGTCCTTACTTGTTTTTTTGTGACTGGCCTTGGCCAATTTTGTATCGCCTCTACTTTGAGTGTTTGTGGTTTGAGTAACCCTCTACCAATAGAATACCCCAGATACTTGGCCTCCTCCAGACCAATAGTGCATTTAGCGGGGTTAGCAGTTAGTCCAGCAGACCGAACTGCGTCGAGCACAGCTTGGACCTTTGGAAGGTGGGACTGCCAATCTTCACTATGGATTACCACATCATCCAGGTAGGCGGCAGCGTACCGAACGTGTGGTTTTAAAATTTTATCCATCATTCTTTGGAATGTGGCGGGAGCTCCATGTAAGCCAAAAGGCAGCACCTTATATTGAAAGAGGCCGTCTGGGGTTGAGAAGGCTGTTTTTTCTTTTGCCCTTTCTGTGAGGGGAACCTGCCAGTACCCTTTTGTTAGGTCTAGGGTTGTGAGATATCGGGCTTTGCCCAGTCTCTCTACAAGTTCATCCACCCTGGGCATAGGATAAGTATCAAATTTTGACACCGCGTTTAGTTTCCGGTAGTCATTACAAAACCTTGTTGTACCGTCTGGCTTTGGGACTAAAACTATAGGGCTGTTCCACCCACTTTGGGATTCCTCAATTACGCCTAGTTTTAGCATTTTTTTAACCTCTAAACTTATAGCCTCTCTCTTGGCCTCTGGGATTCGGTACGGTTTAAGGTTAACTCGGACCCCCGGTTCAGAGACTATGTCATGTTTAATTACGTTAGTTTTACCTGGCTGTGTAGAGAAGATTTCTTTGTTCCTTCTCACTAAACTCTGGACCTCTCGTTTCTGATGCACGGACAGTGTTTCAGCTATGCTAACCTCTGGGTCAGTTTCTTGATTCTCTGACGGACCTGGGGGTACTAGGGTTAACAAGACCTCTCTATCTTTCCAGGGCTTGAGTAGGTTTATATGGTAAATTTGCTCAGGTTTCCTCCTACCTGGCTGCCTTACCCTATAATTTACTTCTCCCACTCTTTCCAAAACCTCATATGGCCCATGCCATTTAGCAAGGAATTTACTCTCCACGGTGGGAACCAGAACTAGTACCCTATCACCTGGAAAAAAAATTCTGACCCTAGCACCCTTATTATACGTATTCCTTTGTGCTTCTTGAGCTTTCTCCATGTGTTCCCTCACTATGGGTAGGACTGCAGCAATGCGGTCCTGCATTTGGGCAACATGCTCTATTACACTTCTGTAAGGGGTAACCTCGTGTTCCCAAGTTTCTTTGGCTATATCCAGTAAGCCTCTTGGATGTCGGCCATACAATAGTTCAAACGGGGAGAAGCCTGTGGATGACTGGGGAACTTCCCTAATGGCAAATAACAGGTATGGTAACAAACAATCCCAGTTTTTCCCATCCTTATCGACCGCCCGGCGTAACATGCTCTTTAAGGTTTTATTGAACCTTTCCACTAAACCATCTGTTTGTGGATGATAGACTGAGGTTCTGAGATGCTTGATTTTTAGGAGTTTACATAGCTCTTTTGTTACTTGGGACATAAATGGTGTTCCCTGATCAGATAAGATCTCTTGAGGAATTCCGACCCGGGAAAACAGAAGTACTAACTCTTTTGCTATGTTTTTAGCAGAGGTGCTACGTAGGGGAACTGCCTCCGGATATCGGGTAGCATAATCTAATATTACCAATATATGCTGATGTCCCCTAGCAGACTTTATTAGGGGTCCTACTAGATCCATAGCAATCCGGTCAAATGGTACCTCTATTATGGGAAGGGGTACCAATGGGCTGCGGTATGCTTTGAACGGGGCGGTGATCTGACATTCTGGGCATGAGGAACAATAGTTTGTAATTTCTGCCAGAACCCCAGGCCAATAAAAGCTTCGGAGAACCTTTTCTTTTGTCTTTTCCACCCCTAGGTGTCCCCCCAATGGATGACTATGTGCGAGGTGTAATACTACGTTAAGGAATGTCCGTGGTACCAACAATTGTTTAGTTGTAACTGATTTTCTTTTATCAACCCGATATACTAGGTCGTTCTCTACCTCGAAGTAGGGGTAAGCAAGTGACCTATCTGGTTGGCCATGAGTACTATTCTGGTCCCGTATATTTCCCCTTGCTACCGCTAATGTGGGGTCCTCCCACTGGGCCTTCTTAAAACTCCCAGGACTGACCTCTAGGTCAGCGAGGGTCTTATCCTGTACTGGGGTGGTAAGTGCCTGATCAACATCTTGATTTGGGGTATTCCCTACCAAAGTAGTGATGGGGAAGGGAATTTCACAGCACTCCTCCTTTTCCCCTTTCTTATTTGGGCCCTCGTCAACCTCCATTTCTGAAAAAGGGAAAGGATTTGTTTCTTCTAACACTTCGTTATGGTCTGCTATTGAACTCTGGGCGCTATTCTGAGCTGGGGACCACATTTTTAGAAAATGGGGAAAGTCGGTCCCTATTAACACATCATGTGCCAGTTTGGGTACAACACCCACCTTGAAATCTAAAGAACCAAATTCTGTTTCAAAAAAAACATCAACAGTGGAATATTCATGATTATCCCCATGTATACAACAAATTGCCACTCTTTGTGAACTGTTTACCTGTTTTTTCTTAATGGGCAATAGGTATTCGGACACTAGTGTGACCATACTCCCAGAGTCCAGAAGTGCCCGAACCCTCTTACCATTAACCTTTACAAATGCCCACAGATGGTTATTCAAGGGGTCCTCTGGGCTAGGGCCCATACATTGGGACAACAGCGAATAAGGTTCCACGCTGTTGCATTGCATGGGCTCCTCATTTAGTGGGCAGATTTTTGCTGTGTGGCCCCTCTCATGACAATTTACACATTTAGGTACATAGTCTGTGTCCCACTTAGAGCCTTTTCCCGGCTCCCCATGTTGGCTATTGCCCTTAGTGTGCGAACCACTGTTGCTGGTGCTGCGTGAAGGTGGTCGCCGCTCTTCAGCTCCCCTTAACCCCGGTACCCTTTTACCGTCTCTGGAAGAGTCCTGGAACCTCGGGTAGTGGGGTTGCTCCACGACTGTGGGTTGCGGGTGCTCTCCTGCTGCATTGTACCTTTCTACGAGGGCCACAAGCTCATCCGCATTGTGGGGGTCACTCCGACTGACCCAATGGCGTAAGGCAGAGGGAAGTTTCCTCAAGAACTGGTCCATGACCAACCGTTCCACGATGTGGCTTGCTGAGTTGATCTCGGGTTGTAGCCACTTCCGGGCGAGGTGGATGAGGTCATACATCTGGCTTCGGGTGGCTTTATCCATCGTGAAGGACCATGCGTGAAACCTTTGGGCGCGAACAGCCATGGTTACGCCGAGGCGGGCGAGGATCTCGAACTTCAATTTTGCATAGACGTTAGCTTCGGCTGGCTCTAGATCAAAGTAAGCCTTCTGGGGTTCGCCGCTTAGGAAGGGTGCGATTAGACCAGCCCACTCAGCTTCTGGCCATCCCTCTCTCTGTGCCGTGCGTTCAAACGTGAGAAGATAGGCTTCCACATCATCCGAGGGTCCCATCTTCTGAAGGTAGTGGCTTGCCCTGGTCATTTTCGGAACTGGGGCTGCCGCTGCCAGTGGAAGGTTACTGATAGTCTCCCTCAGGATCTCGAGTTCCTGCTGTAAGCCCTGAGCGAACCGCTGTTGCTCCTCTTTCAGCAAGCGGTTTGTCTCTTGCTGGTTTGCATTCGCCTGTTGCAGGGCTTCATTCGCGTCTCTCTGGACAGCGACATTGCGTACCAGCGCACTCACCACGTCTTCCATCTTGTTTGGAGAGAGAGAAAAAAAAACCTCTTTTTTTTTTTTTTTTTTTTTTCTTTAAAGTTCTTTAACCCCCAGACCTTTTAGTGTTCTGCCCGCATTCTCCACCATATGTGACAAACGGCTTACTCCGGGGCTCCGCCGTCTGTCCGGGACTGTTAGAACACGGTCTTTTAGGGTAGGTTAAATGATGAGACGTCACGTACTGTTCCTTTAAACAGGCTATGCCTGGTTTATTCAGTCCCAGGCACTGAGACTGCCACAGTTTAAACAGAAAACAAAGCCAAACAAAAAGCTGCTCGTCTGAGCGATAACTTAAACTTAGATGTCCCTGACTCAGAGTTGGAAGTGGCTTGTCCACTTCCACCAACAAAATAAGTACCTTTGCAGTCTTTAGACAAACTAACAGAATGAATGAAGCGATTTGGGAAAGAGGCTTTCTCACCCCTCTGCAGTTCAGCAGCCTTCCAGGCTCTTGGGCGGGGCCCAGAGGAAACAGGAAACAGGTCTTATATACCTGAACTCTAATCAGCATGACAGGTGACAGAAAACAGGCAGCAGACAAACTGTGGAATGGAGTGCCTGTACCACGAGGCTGCCCTGTTCAGCTTAGACAGGACAGAAACTGTTCAGTATCCTGGGAGCCCTGTATATGGAGTTTATTACCAACCCCTGGTTTCTGTCACAGTATATAACCCTTATCCCCCCCCCCCCCCCCCTCCCCAGTCTCACATAGGGTCTCCTAGGGAATATACTGCTCTGGCTACATGTCTTAGAGTGGTGCATACCTGCTGGCCCTGAGTCTCCCGCATGATGGTATAGGGGACGAACAGGACAGGCTTCTGGGGCTGTGCCCAAATCCTACTTACAGGTGCAGCGCCTCCATCTCGTGCAGCCCCCAGCTGTATGGGGTGAAGTATCTGCAAGAGAACTCCCTCTCCTCCCAATATACTTCACTCTCAGACAGGAGGTACAGGTAACATGCAGCAGCTTCTTTATTTGGTATCACAATCGCAGCAGATCTTGGGGTGCTCACCCTTAGGATGTCCCTGAACTCACTCCCAGCCAAGGGCACCGAGAGTGGTTCTTGCTCTTCCCCTACCCCCTATTAGGGTAGGGGGTATGGGTCTCCTCACCGCTCCCCTGAGGGAGGGCCTCAAGCCTGCCAGGTCCCTGACAGCTTGGATGGAATACCCTTGTCCCTCTCACGGGAGGGACCAGTTAACTAAATGGGAAGCTGCAATACATTAAGTAAGCTCCAACAGGCACCACCCCTGTGTCTCTAATTGGACACAGAGCCTGATGACACTGCCTTCACTTACTCACTGCACTGCATGAAGTGGGGAAAACCCATGATTACTCCTGGCACCTGCCCTTACCAGGTATTACTGCCAGGAGGAGGGCAGACCTATAGCCCAAACCACACAGGGCTGCACATACATGCATACATACATACATACATACATATCTATCCCCCCTATATCCCCCGGGCTTGTGTATATAGAGATACTGGGGAGGTCCATATCTATCTATTCCCCCCTATATCCCCCCCCTTACCCCTCCCTCTTTCCCCCCTTACTCTTTCCCTCCCCTTACCCCTCCCTCTTTCTCCCCTTCCTCTTGCCCTTCCTCCCCCTTCCTCTTTCTTCCCCTTTTCTCCTCCCATCCTCCTCACTATCCCTTACTCCATCCCCCCTCTCTGTCTCCCTCTCCTCCCCCCCTGAATCTGTGCCTTGTTCTCCCCCAGACACCCTATCTCAGGCCGGGAGGTTCCTGTCTCTAATGGCTCAGGGTTCCTGGTGTCCCCTGAAGGTCTGATCGTGACCAACGCACACGTGGTGGCGAACAGGAGGCGGGTGAGGGTCAAACTGTCCAATGGAGAGAGCTACGAGGCGACCGTGAGGGATGTGGACCCTGTCACTGACATTGCCACGGTCAAAATCACTCCCAAGGTACCCCCCATTCTCCCCCCAACTCCTCTCCTCCACCCTCCCCTCCTCTCCCCTCCTCTCCCCTCCTCCCCTCTCCCCTCCACCCCTCTCCCCTCCTCCCCTCTCCCCTCCTCCCCTTCCCTCCTCCCTCCCCCCTCCTTCCCTCCCCTCCTCCCCCTTTCTCCTCTGCCCTCCTCCCCTTTCCTCCTCTCCCCCTCTCCCCTTTCCTCCTTCCCCCCTCCTCCTTCCCCCCTCCTCCTTCCCCCCTCCTCCCTCACCTTTTTACTGTACCTCTACACTAGGATATCCTGCCATGTGTATGTGAACAAATAAAAAGAAAAAAAAAAATACACAGACACAGACACAGACACAGACACAGACACAGACACAGACACGTGAAAAAGAAAGTGCATCCTCTTTGAATTCTATGGTTTTACATATCAGGGAATAATAACAATCATCTGTTCCTCAGCAGGTCTTAAAATTAGGTAAATACAACCTCAGGTGAACAACAGCACCTGACATATTACACCGTGTGTGTGTGTACACATGACATATTACACCGTGTCATGATTTATTTAACAAAAATAAAGCCAAAATGGAGAAGCCATGTGTGAAAAACTAAGTACACCCTTACTGCTTCCATAGGAATTAAGCTGCTAAGTAGCAGACAGGTGCTGCTAATCAAATGCCCTTAATTAATTGATCATCAGCAAGTGTGAGCACCTCTATAAAAGCCGAAGTTTTAGCAGTTTGCTGATCTGGAGCATCCAGGTGTGTGTTAACACAATGCCAAGGAGGAAAGACATCAGCAATAATCTTAGAGAAGCAATTGTTGCTGCCCATCAATCTGGGAAGGGTTATAAGGCCATTTCCAAACAATTTAAAGTCCATCATTCTACAGTGAGAAAGATTATTCAAAAGTGGAAAACATTCAAGACAGTTGCCAATCTTCCCAGGAGTGGACGTCCCAGCAAATTCACCCCAAGGTCAGACCGTGCAATGCTCAGAGAAATTGCAAAATACCCAAAAGTTACATCTCCGACTCTACAGGCCTCAGTTAGCATGTTACATGTTAAAGTTCATGACAGTACAATTAGAAAAAGACTGGACAGGTACGGTTTGTTTGGAAGGGTTGAAATAAAGGGAGTGGGGGGGAGACCCGGCTCAGCTAGTGACTATGGGAGGAGAGACTAACGGGTGCTATCTGGGATGGAGGGGTACATGAATTAAGGAGAACAGAAATCCCAACTGATGCACTCACTATAGATCCAAAATAATAAAGTTTTAATAAATATACAGAAAACAGAAAAAATCCAAGCTATTTAAAACCTAAGGTATAGCGCATGTTTAGTCAGACAAAGGGGAGTGAATTCTCTCTAGATGCTGAAGAAATCCTGTTAGACCAAATAAATAACATCCGGATGTCTATGTAGGACATCAATAACGTATGATATAAGTGGTAACAAGGTAAGTATATTCCAGCGTACAGCTCAAAAGAATAATGTGGGGTAAACCCCTAATCAATCTATGGGGTCTTAATATGGCAGTGGGTAGGGAGAATGCACAATCCCTGCACATAAATCACTGCCGAGTCTGAGCTCTGCTACTTGTCAGGATGTACCCCCTTAAATAAGGAGATACATAGTACAGTATATACTAGTTGCCAAGTAAGCAGCTCCAATCGGCTGTGCTTATGGTAGTGAATGTACTATTATGTACATAGGTGGACTCAATATCGGATTATTCCCTTCACAGGGCTGTGACCCGAAGTAGAGGTGTGCCTCTTCCAAATCAGCGTTATGTGGCTGATGGATATGCCACAGATATGCACGCTGAGTGTCCGAAACCCACTGACCTCAGGATAAAGCCCCCAGTGAGAGCCGAAACAACTTCTCGTACTAGCTAGCGGGATCCTATCCGGCCCACATCTTTTTTAGCTAGCCTGTGAACCAGTACGCCGTGCTGTGACTTACAACTGACCGGGCTACTACTAGCCTGGTCGCGCTCATGACGTCACCCGACGCGTCTTTCGTTCCAGGTAGGAACTTCTTCGGGGGTGGGCGGACCTAAGCTCCTGCACGCTATTTATACACTGCGTTGTCATGGCAACCCGTAGTGTTGCTTGTATAGCCAAAATATGGCGCAGAGTGGGCGTGGCTACTGGAGTAAGGCAAGTAAAAGAGGGATCCTATTGCTCCATAAGACGGGTAAAAACACATAGGTTTGTGTGAGCATGAAACTGATACCTTGAGACAGGGGGAGTATTGAATGGGCCACACCACACATGCACGCCAGGTAACAATGAATGGTAAGGAGAGTGGATATGTAACATCCCTGGCTTGTCAAGGAACAAATATCTTAACTACTGTGTTTAATCTGCAGGCCAAGGGGAACCTGGACTATAAGATGTATAGACCATTGATGTTGGTTTGTGTAAATTTGATACCCCTTATAAATCTTATGCAAAAAGGGGAATGATAATGGGAGACACATAGATGGACATACACAGATTCAGAGGAAAGCAGTATATACAAATCCCTCATTTAACCCTTTCAGGGATACGGTCCCTAAATTATATATCCACCTGGATTCCTTTTAAAGGAGGGCTGTGTCGAGGTCCCCCTTGCGAATCCCCAATTTAATCAGGTCAATACCCTGAAATGACAAACAGGAGACATCACCCCCATGTACGGAGTTAATATGTCTGGCTGCTGGACATCTTTCTTAGTATTGATGGTGCTTATGTGCTCCAGGATTCTCCTATGTAATTCCCGGGAGGTTTTCCCCACGTATTGCATTCCACACTTGCATGTTTTGCAGTTTATATAATTTCTCACATTATTCTGCCTGGTCCCTAGGGCTCCACTGAATCGTTTGGAAGGTAGGATGTATTTGCACGCCTTGCATGCACTGCATCGGTACGTACCCACTACGTTATTGGTATTGAGCCAGGTTGACATATTGGGGCTCTGTTAGTGACTATGTACTAGTCGGTGTGCAAGGTTCGGTGGTCGTCTGTATGTTATTGACGCCTGAGGGTGTAAAACTTTTTTGAAATCATCATCCTCTAGAAGGACATGCCAGTGCCGATTTAGTGTGTCTCTGATTTGTCTCCACTGTTTGCTGTAAGTCCCTATTACACATATGGGTTGTATGCCATCTTGTTCTTTTTTCTTGGAATATAGGAGTGTTCCCCTGTCTGTGTGTTTGGGTCGATTGTAAGCCTTGTTGATACATGTGCGACTGTAACCCGTTTAAGAACTTTTTCCGCATATTGGCAGATTGAATCTCAAAGTCCTTTGTTGAAGAGCAGTTTCTTCTAACCCTAAGATATTGCCCTATGGGTATCCCTTGAATAAGGGGTCGGGGATGATGGCTGGATGCCAGGAGTAGGTTATTTGTCGCAGTCACTTTGGTGTGTACTGTGGTTTGGAGTAGGCCTTTATCATCTTTGTATATATCCAAATCCAGGAAGGTGATACGCTCCTGACTGATATCATACGTCAATTTTAGATTTTGGTTGTTCTGATTTAATATACCTACAAATGATGAGAATAGTTCTTTAGAGCCACTCCAAACCACCAGCACATCATCGATGTACCGAGACCACAATTCTATATGTTGTGTGAACTCTGACATTGTTTGGGTGAAAACACTGACTTCCTCCCACCAACCCAAGTATATATTAGCATATGTAGGGGCACAGGTTGTGCCCATTGCTGCTCCTTGGAGTTGGTGATAACTTCTTCCTATTCAAGAACAAATTTTATGTGTTAATACATATTCTAGGAGTTTTACTACAAAAGAATTGTGGTCTTGGTGTTCATTACTCCTGGCTTTTTGTAAAAATTCAACCGCTGCAAGGCCTATTTTATGTTGAATACTTGTGTATAGAGATTCTACGTCCATGGACGCCAAATACGTATTAGATGTTACCTCTATACCATCAATTTTCCTAAATTTCCCTTCCTCCATGAGTACTATGTTCCCTCCTTTATCGGAGGGTTTAATGATGACTCCCTTTAGGTCACTGAGTTCTTGTACATCTGTTTTTTCTACTAATGTCAAATTGTCTGTGCCCCCCTTGGGTGATATATGTTCCAGGTCTTTTACAACCAATTTTATAAACATATCGATGTTGGAATTGGTACTCATGTGAGGTGTGAAGCGACTCTTAGGTCTAAGTGGTGTAAACGGACCATGTCCTAGAGTCCTATTGCGCTCCACTTCTAAAGCTGCAAGGATTCTGTCGGCCTCAAGGTCCATTTCACTGGCAGTTTCTAAAAAGTCACATGGTATAGTGAAATGTTCCCTCCGATAATGGAGGGAACATAGTACTCATGGAGGAAGAAAAATATGTGGGTGAAAATATTAGACTCCTGGGAGATCGTACCTGCTACCGAGTATTGCAGAATGACCCAACTAAGACGTTTTATAAGGAGTGACAAACCATTTTGAAAGAAGGCATCATTAAAAAAGTAATAACAGAGCAAGAACATGACTATATGCTGGTGAACAAACCCAAGATAGCCACATTCTGTACCATACCGAAATTTCATAAGTATGCCCAAAATCCACCAGGAAGGCCAATAGTTTCAGGTATGGAGTCTGAGTGAGCACGCGAGTACCTATCTGGACTTGGTTTTGAGACCCTTTGTAACTAGCCTCCCGTCATACACCAAAGATACCACTGACGTTTTAAATAGCTTGGATTTTTTCTGTTTTCTGTATATTTATTAAAACTTTATTATTTTGGATCTATAGTGAGTGCATCAGTTGGGATTTCTGTTCTCCTTAATTCTTGTTTGGAAGGGTTGCCAGGAGAAAGCCTCTTCTCTCTAAATATAACATGGCAGCATGGCTTAGTTTTGCAAAGTTGCATCTGAACAAACCACAAGACTTCTGGAACAATGTCCTTAGGACAGACGAGACCAAAGGGGAGATGTTTGGCCATAATGCACAGCCCCACGTTTGACGAAAACCAAACACAGCATATCAGCACAAACACCTCATACCAACTGTCAAGCACGGTGGTGGAGGGGTGATGATTTGGGCTTGTTTTGCAGCCACAGGACCTGGGAACTTTGCAGTAATTGAGTCGACCATGAACGCCTCTGTATACCAAAGTATTCTAGAGTTAAATGTGAGGCCATCTGTCCAACAGCTAAAGCTTGGCCGAAATTGGGTCATGCAACAGGACAATTATCCCAAGCACACCAGCAAATCTACAACAGAATGGCTGAAAAAGAAAAGAATCAAGGTGTTGCAATCAAAATGACTGAGCCGCTGACTGACCCACCTGTGCTGGAGCAGGACCCACCTGTGCTGGAGCAGGACCCACCTGTGCTGGAGCAGGACCCACCTGTGCTGGAGCAGGACCCACCTGTGCTGGAGCAGGACCCACCGGTGCTGGAGCAGGACCCACCGGTGCTGGAGCAGGACCCACCGGTGCTGGAGCAGGGGTATCCTTAAGACCTGACCTGTTGGGGTTCCCTGAGGACTGGAGCTGGGAAACACTGTTCTACAAGCTATTGAATCATAAGGTGCACTTAGTTTTTCACACATGGCTTCTCCAGTTTGGCTTTATGTTTGTTAAATAAATCATGACACAGTGTAATATGTCATGTGTACACACACACACACACACGGTGTAATATGTCATGTGTTGTGTTCATCTGAGGTTGTATTTAACTAATTATAAGCCCTGCTAAGGAACAGGTGATTGTTATTATGTCCTGATATGTAAAGCCGGGGAGATCAGAGCGTGCGCTTCCTTTTCACACCGTGGTGTGCTCAGGGGCTGGTGGATATAAATGAGGCCGCGGCTCTGAAAGGATTCGGCATGTTGCATGTGTCCGTTCATCGTATCTGGAGGTATAAGTGAAACATTATATAATGCAGCACAGTTTATGTATAAAATGCGTTTACAGATCGCGGTTCCCAGCTCGCAGATTGCCTGGGGTAAAATCACAGAGTAGAGGCGCAGGAGTAGTACCCTCAGGGGCAGACGCCGGTTCTCCGGTGACGCGTCCGGATTACGTCGCCATGGAACCCGGGTGGATGTCGCCTGGCGTAGCCCGGGGATTTGCTAGCTTCACTGGCTTCCAACGTGTGCTTCTGCCGGTGATCCTACGCGTTTCACTCCATGTCTAATCCTCTCTCCTGGTAGAAATAGTCTCGTCCCATGACGTCACAACACCGTTCTCCCCTTCTCCCCCCACATTCTCCTCCACCCTCTGCCCCTTCTCCCCCCACCCCTTCTCCCCCAACATTATCCTCCACCCTCTGCCCCTTCTCCCCCCACACTTTCCTCCACCCTCTGCCCCTTCTCCCCCCACCCCTTCTCCCCCACCCCTTCTCCCCCACACTCTCTTCCACCCTCTGCCCCTTCTCCCCCCCCTCTGCCCCTTCTACCCCCCACCTGTCTCTTCCACCCTCTGCCCCTTCTCCCCCCCTCTGCCCCTTCTCCCCCCCCACATGTCTCTTCCACCCTCTGCCCCTTCTCCCCCCCACCCCTCTCCACCCTCTGCCCCTTCTCCCTCCCACCCCCTCTCCTCCGTCTGCCCCTTCTCCACCCTCTGCCCATTCTCGCACCCACCCTCTGCCCCACCCTCTCCTCCACCCTCTGCCCCTTCTCCCCCCCACCCCTCTCCTCCACCCTCTGCCCCTTCTCCCCCCCCACCCCTCTCCACCCTCTGCCCCTTCTACCCCCCACCCGTCTCTTCCACCCTCTGCCCCTTCTCCTCCCCACCCTCTGCCCCTTCTCCCCCCCACCCTCTCCTCAACCCTCTGCCACTTCTCCCCCCAACCCCTCTCCTCCTCCACCCTGCCCCATCTCCCCCCACCCCTTCTCCACCCTCTGCCCCTTCTCCCCTCCACCCTCTGCCCCTTCTCCCCCCACCCTCTCCTCCCTCTGCCCCTTTTCCCCTCTGCCCCTTCTCCCCTCTGCCCCTTCTCCCCTCTGCCCCTTCTCCCCTCTGCCCCTTTTTCCCTCTGCCCCTTTTTCCCTCTGCCCCTTTTTCCCTCTGCCCCTTTTTCCCTCTGCCCCTTTTCCCCTCTGTCCCTCTGCCCCTTTTCCCCTCTGCCCCTTTTCCCCTCTGCCCCTTTCCCCTCTGCCCCTTTCCCCTCTGCCCCTTCTCCCCTCTGCCCCTTCTCCCCTCTGCCCCTTCTCCCCTCTGCCCCTTCTCCCCTCTGCCCCTTCTCCCCTCTGCCCCTTCTCCCCTCTGCCCCTTCTCCCCTCTGCCCCTTTTCCCCTCTGCCCCTTTTCCCCTCTGCCCCTTCTCCCCTCTGCCCCTTCTCCCCTCTGCCCCTTTTCCCCTCTGCCCCTTCTCCCCTCTGCCCCTTCTCCCCTCTGCCCCTTCTCCCCTCTGCCCCTTCTCCCCTCTGCCCCTTCTCCCCTCTGCCCCTTCTCCCCTCTGCCCCTTTTCCCCTCTGCCCCTTCTCCCCTCTGCCCCTTTTCCCCTCTGCCCCTTTTCCCCTCTGCCCCTTTTCCCCTCTGCCCCTTTTCCCCTCTGCCCCTTCTCCCCTCTGCCCATTCTCCCCTCTGCCCCTTCTCCCCTCTGCCCCTTCTCCCCTCTGCCCCTTCTCCCCTCTGCCCCTTCTCCCCTCTGCCCCTTCTCCCCTCTGCCCCTTCTCCCCTCTGCCCCTTCTCCCCTCTGCCCCTTCTCCCCTCTGCCCCTTCTCCCCTCTGCCCCTTCTCCCCTCTGCCTCTTCTCCCCTCTGCCCCTTCTCCCCACCCTCTGCCCCTTCTCCCCCCACCCTCTCCTCCCTCTGCCCCTTCTCCCCTCTGCCCCTTCTCCCCTCTGCCCCTTTTTCCCTCTGCCCCTTTTTCCCTCTGCCCCTTTTTCCCTCTGCCCCTTTTTCCCTCTGCCCCTTTTTCCCTCTGCCCCTTTTTCCCTCTGCCCCTTTTTCCCTCTGCCCCTTTTCCCCTCTGCCCCTTTTTCCCTCTGCCCCTTTTTCCCTCTGCCCCTTCTCCCCTCTGCCCCTTTCCCCTCTGCCCCTTTTCCCCTCTGCCCCTTTTCCCCTCTGACCCTTTTCCCCTCTGACCCTTTTCCCCTCTGACCCTTTTCCCCTCTGACCCTTTTCCCCTCTGACCCTTTTCCCCTCTGACCCTTTTCCCCTCTGACCCTTTTCCCCTCTGCCCCTTTTCCCCTCTGCCCCTTTTCCCCTTTTCCCCTCTGCCCCTTTTCCCCTCTGCCCCTTTTCCCCTCTGCCCCTTCTCCTCCCCACCCTCTCCTCAACCCTCTGCCACTTCTCCCCCCAACCCCTCTCCTCCTCCACCCTGCCCCATCTCGCCCCCACCCCTTCTCCACCCTCTGCCCCTTCTCCCCTCCACCCTCTGCCCCTTCTCCCCTCTGCCCCTTCTCCCCTCTGCCCCTTCTCCCCTCTGCCCCTTCTCCCCTCTGCCCCTTCTCCCCTCTGCCCCTTCTCCCCTCTGCCCCTTCTCCCCTCTGCCCCTTTTCCCCTCTGCCCCTTTTCCCCTCTGCCCCTTTTCCCCTCTGCCCCTTTTCCCCTCTGCCCCTTTTCCCCTCTGCCCCTTTTCCCCTCTGCCCCTTTTCCCCTCTGCCCCTTTTCCCCTCTGCCCCTTTTCCCCTCTGCCCCTTTTCCCCTCTGCCCCTTTTCCCCTCTGCCCCTTTTCCCCTCTGCCCCTTTTCCCCTCTGCCCCTTTTCCCCTCTGCCTCTTCTCCCCTCTGCCCCTTCTCCCCCCACCCTCTACTCCCTCTGCCCCTTCTCCCCTCTGCCCCTTCTCCTCCCCACCCTCTCCTCAACCCTCTGCCACTTCTCCCCCCCAACCCCTCTCCTCCTCCACCCTGCCCCATCTCCCCCCCACCCCTTCTCCTCCACCCTCTGCCCCTTCTCCCCTCCACCCTCTGCCCCTACTCCCCTCCACCCTCTGCCCCTTCTCCCCCTCTGCTCCTTCTCCCCTCTGCTCCTTCTCCCCTCTGCCCCTTCTCCCCTCTGCCCCTCCTCCCCTCTGCCCCTCCTCCCCTCTGCCCCTCCTCCCCTCTGCCCCTCCTCCCCTCTGCCCCTCCTCCCCTCTGCCCCTCCTCCCCTCCGCCCCTCTGCCCCTCTGCCCCTCCGCCCCTCTGCCCCATCTCCCCCCACCCCCTCTGCCCCATCTCCCCCCACCCCCTCTCCTCCACCCTCTGCCCCATCTCCCCACCACCCCTTCTCCTCCACCTTCTCCCCCACCCCTTTCTCCCCCCCACCCTCTTCCCACCACCCTCTCCTCCTTCCACCCCTCTCCTCCTCCCTCTGCCCCTTCTCCCCTCTGCTCCTTCTCCCCTCTGCTCCTTCTCCCCTCTGCTCCTTCTCCCCTCTGCCCCTTTTCCCCTCTGCCCCTTTTCCCCTCTGCCCCTTTTCCCCTCTGCCCCTTTTCCCCTCTGCCCCTTTTCCCCTCTGCCCCTTCTCCCCTCTGCCCCTTCTCCCCTCTGCCCCTCCTCCCCTCTGCCCCTCCTCCCCTCTGCCCCTCCTCCCCTCTGCCCCTCCTCCCCTCTGCCCCTCTGCCCCTCTGCCCCTCCACCCCTCTGCCCCTCTCCTCCAACCTATGCCCCATCTCCCCCCACCCCCTCTGCCCCATCTCCCCCCACCCCCTCTCCTCCACCCTCTGCCCCATCTCCCCACCACCCCTTCTCCTCCACCTTCTCCCCCACCCCTTTCTCCCCCCCACCCTCTTCCCACCACCCTCTCCTCCTTCCACCCCTCTCCTCCTCCCTCTGCCCCTTCTCCCCCCCACCCCTCTCCTCCTCCCTCCTCCCTCTGCCCTTCTCCCCCCCACCCCTCTCCCCCACCCCTTCTTCCCCCACCCTCTCCTCCACCCTCTGCCCCTTCTCCCCCCCACCCTCTCCTCCTCCCTCTGCCCCTTCTCCCCCCTGCCCCTCTCCTCCCCACCCCTCTCCTCCAACCTCTGCCCCATCTCCCCCCACCCCCCTCTATTCCAACCTCTGCCCCAACTCCCCCCACCCCTCTTCTCCACCCTCTGCCCCATCTCCCCACCACCCATTCTCCTCCACCTTCTCCCCCCACCCCTTTCTCCTCCCCACCTTCCCCCCACCCTCTCCTCCTTCCACCCCTCTCCTCCCTCTGCCCCTTCTCCCCCTCACCCTTCTCCTCCTCCCTCTGCCCCTTCTCCCCCCTACCCCTCTCCCCCACCCCTTCTTCCACCACCCTCTCCCCCACCCCTTCTTCCCCCACCCTCTCCTCCACCCTCTGCCCCTTCTCCCCCCCACCCTCTCCTCCTCCCTCTGCCCCTTCTCCCCCCACCCTCTCCTCCTCCCTCTGCCCCTTCTCCCCCCACCCCTCTCCTCCTCCCTCTGCCACTTCTCCCCCACTCCCTCTGCCAATTCTCTCCTCCACCCTTTGCTACTTCTCCACCCCCACCCTTTGCTACTTCTCCACCCCCACCCTCTGCCCCTTCTCCCCTCTGCCCCTTCTCCCCTCCCACCCGTCTCTTCCAGCCTCTACCCCTTCTCCCCCACCCTCTCCCCAACCCTCTGCCCCTTCTCCCCCCCAACCCTCTGCCCCTTCTCCCCCCCACCCCTCTCCACCATTTGCCCCTTCTCCCCCTGACCCTCTCTCCTCCCTCTGCCCCTTCTCCCCCCTCCCCTCCTCCCCCCTCTGCCCCTCCTCCCTCTGCCCCTTCTCCCCCCCACCCCCTCCACTCTGCCCATTCTCCCCCCCACCCCTTGCCCCTTCTCCACCCTCTTCCCCTTCTCCCCCCACCCCCTGCCCCTTCTCCACCCTCTGCCCCTCCTCCCCCCACCCCCTCTCCTCCATCCTCTGCCCCATCTCCCCCCCACCCCCTCCACTCTGCCACTTCTCCCCCCACCCCCTGCCCCTTCTCCACCCTCTGCCCCTTCTCCCCCCACCCCCTGCCCCTTCTCCACCCTCTGCCCCTTCTCCCCCCACCCCCTCTCCTCCATCCTCTGCCCCATCTCCCCCTCTCCTCCTCCCTCTGCCCCTTCTCCCCCCCACCCTCTCCTCCTCCCCCTCTGCCCCTCCTCCCTCTGCCCCTTCTCCCCCCACCCCCTCCACTCTGCCCCTTCTCCCCCCACCCCCTGCCCCTTCTCCGCCCTCTGCCCCTTCTCCCCCCACCCCCTCTCCTCCATCCTCTGCCCCATCTCCCCCTCTCCTCCTCCTCCTCCCTCTGCCCCTTCACCCCCCACCCTCTCCTCCTCCCTCTGCCCCTTCTCCCCCCACCCTCTCCTCTTTCTGCCCCTTCTCCCCCCACCCCTCTCCTCCCTCTGCCCCTTCTCCCCCCACTCCCTCTGCCCATTCTCTCCTCCACCCTTTGCTACTTCTCCACCCCCTCCCTCTGCCCCTTCTCCCCCCCCACCCGTCTCTTCCACCCTTTGCCCCTTCTCCCCTCCCACCCGTCTCTTCCAGCCTCTGCCCCTTCTCTCCCCAACCCCCTGCCCCCTTCTCCCCCCCACCCCTCCACCCTCTGCCCCTTCTCCCCCTGACCCCCTCTCCTCCCTCTGCCCCTTCTCCCCCCTCTCCTCCTCCCCCCTCTGCCCCTCCTCCCTCTGCCCCTTCTCCCCCCCACCCCCTCCACTATGCCCCTTTCCCCCACCACCCCCTGCCCCTTCTCCTCCTCCCCCCTCTCCTCCTCCCCCCTCTGCCCCTTCTCCCCCCATGCCCTGCCCCTTCTCCCACCACCCCCTGCCCCTTCTCCACCCTCTGACCCTTCTCCCCCCACCCCCTCTCCTCCACCCTCTGCCCCATCTCCCGCCTCCCCCTCTCCTCCACCCTCCGCCCCATCTCCCCCCCACCCCCTCCACCCTCTTCCCCTTCTCCCTCCCACCCCCTCTCCTACAACCCTCTGCCCCATCTCCCCCCCACCCCCTCTCCTCCCCCCTCTGCCCCTTCTCCCCCCCACCCCCTCCACCCTCTGCCCCTTCTCCCCCCACCACCTCCTCCACCCTCTGCCCTTTCTCTCCCCACCCCTCTCCTCCCCCCTCTGCCCTTTCTCTCCCCACCCCTCTCCTCCCCCCACCCTCTCCTCCCACCCCTCTCCTCCCTCTGCCCCTTTCCCCCTCCACCCCTCTCCACCCTCTGCCCCTTCTCTCCCCCACCCCTCTCCTCCTCCCTCATCCCCCCCACCCCTCTCCTCGCTCTGCCCCTTCTCCCCCCTCCTCCCTCTGCCCCTTCTCGCCCCAACCCCTCTCCTCCCTCTGCCCCTTCTCCCCTCTCCTCCCTCTGCCCCTTCTCCCCTCTCCACCCTCTGCCCATTCTCCCCCCCAACACTTCTCCCCCCTCTGCCCATTCTCCCCCCCAACACTGTGACGGGAGACGCGCTTAATAACACATTTATATTTTGTGGGTCCTGATTGAGCAGAACAGGTTGAGCAAAATAAACTGAGATTTATTCCCTTGATAGGCAAACACACGACAACTGCAGAATAAACTTGATAATTACACTTACGGGTATAGGAACAGGAGATAATGTCCAGAAAGGAGCAAAGCACCAGAAGATTGTCTTTTAAAATGTAGTCCTTTTGCAAGGGCACAAATTGCCAGCCCAATCCTTTTGTGAATGTGCAAAGTCTTTTCTGGTCCGTTGGGGTTAATCAGATAACCCCCAGAAATCACAGTGTCCTAACGCAGAGTTTTGTCCTTGGTTCCGATGTAATAAGACGCTTTGCGTTCCAGGAATGTGCTGCTGCTCTTCTCTTCTCACATGGTAGAATGAAAAAAAATGAAAGACAATGGGGAATAGCCTGGGTGGGATGTATATAGGATTTGGAAGCCTATCGCCAACATACCCACCCAATCCCCCTCGTGAGAAAGTAATCATTCCCCAATCACCTACTTGCCCACAGTTTGGAGAGTGGGCACTAGGGATTTCCTGTTCACACAGAGCATGTGCGACAACGCCATCTTGCTACTTAGCATAGGTGCACTCCCCTCTCTACGTGGCCCCTCTCAGGCTGGAAGGGGGAACTTAGGGTGTGAGTTAGCCCACATGGTCACCAGGACTTCCTATTTAGCATCCATCTGGCCAATTCACATCCCCCTTACTCTGGGTCTTTTGATATGCAACTTCCAGAGAGACTTACAGCTGTGGGCCCAGCAGGCTAGCTTTGAAGCTTGCATAGGCAAGTGACCCAGCTCATAGGTGTCAAAACATTTGGTTCTGGTATGCATAACATTTGTTCCTTAATGCATTACAAAGGCAGGCAGAAACAATAGCATCCTGCCTGTACATTTAAAACTACAATAGAAAGGCACTTTATCAAAAATATATGTTTCCCTTATGACAAAGTTATATTTTTAATAGGTGTGTTCTTGGGGGGTTACACTGAGGCTGCACACCAAAAATCAGGCTGCTGGCTCACTCCGTTCCTAAATTAGCAGTCTTAATGGAACGGCCCCTGTTATTCAGCACTGCAGGTAGAGACAAGCCTGCAAAAGGGGGAACAGCAAAACATATAGGGGACAATGGTACAGGGGAACAGCAT
>NW_027457115.1:0-32500 GCF_040206685.1 Ascaphus truei | reverse complement strand
GGTTGGGGGTATGTGTGTGTGTGTCCCTGGCGGGGTTGGGGGTATGTGTGTGTGTGTATGTGTGTGTGTGTGTGTGTGTGTCCCTGGTGGGGTTGGAAGTATGTGTGTGTGTGTCCCTGGCGGGGTTGGAGGTATGTGTGTGTGTGTCCCTGGTGGGGTTGGAAGTATGTGTGTGTGTGTGTGTGTGTGTGTGTGTGTCCCTGGCGGGGTTGGGGGTATGTGTGTGTGTGTGTGTGTGTGTGTCCCTGGCGGGGTTGGAAGTATGTGTGTGTGTGTGTGTCCCTGGCGGGGTTGGGGGTATGTGTGTGTGTGTGTGTGTGTCCCTGGCGGGGTTGGGGGTGTGTGTGTGTGTGTGTGTCCCTGGCGGGGTTGGAGGTATGTGTGTGTGTGTGTGTGTCCCTGGCGGGGTTGGAGGTGTGTGTGTGTGTGTGTGTCCCTGGCGGGGTTGGGGGTATGTGTGTGTGTCCCTGGCGGGGTTGGAGGTATGTGTGTGTGTGTGTGTGTCCCTGGTGGGGTTGGAGGTGTTTGTGTGTGTGTGTGTGTCCCTGGCGGGGTTGGAAGTATGTGTGTGTGTGTGTGTCCCTGGCGGGGTTGGGGGCATGTGTGTGTGTGTGTGTGTCCCTGGCGGGGTTGGAAGTATGTGTGTGTGTGTGTGTCCCTGGCGGGGTTGGAGGTATGTGTGTATGTGTGTGTCCCTGGTGGGGTTGGAGGTGTGTGTATGTGTGTGTCCCTGGCGGGGTTGGAAGTATGTGTGTGTGTGTGTGTGTGTGTGTGTCCCTGGCGGGGTTGGGGGTATGTGTGTGTGTTTGTGTGTGTGTCCCTGGCGGGGTTGGAAGTATGTGTGTGTGTGTCCCTGGCGGGGTTGGGGGTATGTGTGTGTGTGTGTCCCTGGCGGGGTTGGGGGTATGTGTGTATGTGTGTGTGTGTGTGTGTCCCTGGCGGGGTTGGAGGTATGTGTGTGTGTGTGTGTGTCCCTGGCGGGGTTGGAGGTATGTGTGTGTGTGTGTGTGTGTGTCCCTGGCGGGGTTGGAGGTATGTGTGTGTGTGTGTGTGTGTGTGTCCCTGGCGGGGTTGGAAGTATGTGTGTGTCCCTGGCGGGGTTGGGGGTATATGTGTGTGTGTGTGTGTCCCTGGCGGGGTTGGAAGTATGTGTGTGTGTGTGTGTCCCTGGCGGGGTTGGAGGTATGTGTGTGTGTGTGTCCCTGGCGGGGTTGGAGGTATGTGTGTGTGTGTGTGTGTGTCCCTGGTGGGGTTGGAGGTATGTGTGTGTGTGTGTCCCTGGCGGGGTTGGGGGTATGTGTGCGTGTGTGTGTGTGTGTGTCCCTGGCGGGGTTGGAAGTATGTGTGTGTGTGTGTGTCCCTGGCGGGGTTGGGGGTATGTGTGTGTGTGTGTCCCTGGCGGGGTTGGAGGTGTGTGTGTGTGTCCCTGGTGGGGTTGGAGGTGTGTGTGTGTGTGTGTCCCTGGTGGGGTTGGAGGTGTGTGTGTGTGTGTGTGTGTCCCTGGCGGGGTTGGGGGTATGTGTGTGTGTGTGTCCCTGGTGGGGTTGGAGGTATGTGTGTTTGTGTGTGTGTGTGTCCCTGGCGGGGTTGGGGGTATGTGTGTGTGTGTGTGTGTGTGTCCCTGGCGGGGTTGGAAGTATGTGTGTGTGTGTGTGTGTGTGTGTCCCTGGCGGGGTTGGGGGTATGTGTGTGTGTGTGTGTGTCCCTGGCGGGGTTGGGGGTATGTGTGTGTGTGTGTGTGTGTGTGTGTGTCCCTGGCGGGGTTGGAGGTGTGTGTGTGTGTCCCTGGTGGGGTTGGAGGTGTGTGTGTGTGTGTGTGTGTCCCTGGCGGGGTTGGAGGTATGTGTGTGTGTGTCCCTGGTGGGGTTGGAGGTATGTGTGTGTCTGTGTGTCTGGTGGGGTTGGAGGTATGTGTGTGTGTGTGTGTCCCTGGCGGGGTTGGAGGTATGTGTGTGTGTGTGTGTGTCCCTTGCGGGGTTGGAGGTATGTGTGTGTGTGTGTGTGTCTGTGTGTCTGGTGGGGTTGGAGGTATGTGTGTATGTGTCCCTGGGGGGGTTGGAAGTATGTGTGTGTGTGTGTGTGTGTCCCTGGCGGGGTTGGAGGTATGTGTGTGTGTGTCTGGTGGGGTTGGAGGTATGTGTGTGTGTGTGTGTGTGTCCCTGGCGGGGTTGGAGGTATGTGTGTGTGTCCCTGGCGGGATTGGAGGTATGTGTGTGTGTGTCCCTGGCGGGGTTGGAGGTATGTGTGTGTGTGTGTCCCTGGCGGGGTTGGAGGTATGTGTGTATGTATGTGTGTGTGTGTGTCCCTGGCGGGGTTGGAGGTATGTGTGTGTGTGTCCCTGGCGGGGTTGGAGGTGTGTGTGTGTGTGTGTGTCCCTGGCGGGGTTGGAGGTATATGTGTGTGTGTGTGTCCCTGGCGGGGTTGGAGGTATGTATGTGTGTGTGTGTGTCCCTGGTGGGGTTGGAGGTATGTATGTGTGTGTGTGTGTGTCCCTGGTGGGGTTGGAAGTATGTGTGTTTGTGTGTCCCTGGCGGGGTTGGAGGTATGTGTGTGTGTGTCCCTGGCGGGGTTGGAGGTGTGTGTGTGTGTGTGTGTCCCTGGCGGGGTTGGAGGTATGTGTGTGTGTGTCCCTGGCGGGGTTGGAGGTGTGTGTGTGTGTGTGTGTGTGTGTCCCTGGCGGGGTTGGAGGTATATGTGTGTGTGTGTGTCCCTGGCGGGGTTGGAGGTATGTATGTGTGTGTGTGTGTCCCTGGTGGGGTTGGAGGTATGTGTGTGTGTGTCCCTGGCGGGGTTGGAGGTGTGTGTGTGTGTGTGTGTCCCTGGCGGGGTTGGAGGTATGTGTGTGTGTGTCCCTGGCGGGGTTGGGGGTATGTGTGTGTGTGTGTGTGTGTGTCCCTGGCGGGGTTGGAGGTATATGTGTGTGTGTGTGTCCCTGGCGGGGTTGGAGGTATGTATGTGTGTGTGTGTGTCCCTGGTGGGGTTGGAGGTATGTATGTGTGTGTGTGTGTGTCCCTGGTGGGGTTGGAAGTATGTGTGTTTGTGTGTCCCTGGCGGGGTTGGAGGTATGTGTGTGTGTGTCCCTGGCGGGGTTGGAGGTGTGTGTGTGTGTGTGTCCCTGGCGGGGTTGGGGGTATGTGTGTTTGTGTGTCCCTGGCGGGGTTGGAGGTATGTGTGTGTGTGTCCCTGGCGGGGTTGGAGGTGTGTGTGTGTGTGTGTCCCTGGCGGGGTTGGAGGTATGTGTGTGTGTGTCCCTGGCGGGGTTGGAGGTATGTGTGTGTGTGTCCCTGGCGGGGTTGGAGGTATGTGTGTGTGTGTGTGTCCCTGGCGGGGTTGGAGGTATGTGTGTGTGTGTGTGTGTGTCCCTGGCGGGGTTGGAGGTATGTGTGTGTGTGTGTCCCTGGCGGGGTTGGAGGTATGTGTGTGTGTGTCCCTGGCGGGGTTGGGGGTATGTGTGTGTGTGTGTCCCTGGCGGGGTTGGGGGTATGTGTGTGTGTGTGTGTCCCTGGCGGGGTTGGAGGTATGTGTGTATGTGTGTGTGTGTGTCCCTGGCGGGGTTGGAGGTATGTGTGTGTGTGTGTGTCCCTGGCGGGGTTGGAGGTGTGTGTGTGTGTGTCCCTGGCGGGGTTGGAGGTATGTGTGTGTGTGTGTGTCCTTGGCGGGGTTGGAGGTGTGTGTGTGTGTGTGTCCCTGGCGGGGTTGGAGGTATGTGTGTGTGTCCCTGGCGGGGTTGGGGGTATGTGTGTGTGTCCCTGGCGGGGTTGGAAGTATGTGTGTGTGTGTGTGTCCCTGGGGGTTGGGGGTATGTGTGTGTGTCCCTGGCGGGGTTGTATGTGTGTGTGTGTGTGTGTGTGTGTGTGTGTGTGTGTCCCTGGCGGGGTTGGAGGTATGTATGTGTGTGTTTGTGTCCCTGGCGGGGTTGGGGGTATGTGTGTGTGTGTGTGTGTGTGTGTCCCTGGCGGGGTTGGAGGTGTGTGTGTGTGTCCCTGGCGGGGTTGGAGGTATGTGTGTGTGTGTGTGTGTGTCCCTGGCGGGGTTGGAGGTATGTGTGTGTGTCCCTGGTGGGGTTGGAGGTATGTGTGTGTGTGTGTGTCTGGCGGGGTTGGAGGTATGTGTGTGTGTGTCCCTGGCGGGGTTGGGGGTATGTGTGTGTGTGTGTCCCTGGTGGGGTTGGAGGTATGTGTGTGTGTGTGTGTGTGTCTGGCGGGGTTGGAGGTATGTGTGTGTGTGTCCCTGGCGGGGTTGGGGGTATGTGTGTGTGTGTGTGTGTCCCTGGTGGGGTTGGAGGTATGTGTGTGTGTGTGTGTGTGTGTGTGTCCCTGGCGGGGTTGTATATGTGTGTGTGTGTGTGTGTGTGTGTCCCTGGCGGGGTTGGGGGTATGTGTGTGTGTGTGTGTGTGTGTCCCTGGTGGGTTTGGAGGTATGTGTGTGTGTGTCCCTGGTGGGGTTGGAGGTATGTGTGTGTGTGTGTGTCCCTGGCGGGGTTGGGGGTATGTGTGTGTGTGTGTGTGTCCCTGGCGGTGTTGGAAGTATGTGTGTGTGTGTCCCTGGCGGGGTTGGGGGTATGTGTGTGTGTGTGTGTGTGTGTGTGTCCCTGGCGGGGTTGGGGGTATGTGTGTGTGTGTGTGTGTGTGTGTGTCCCTGGCGGGGTTGGAAGTATGTGTGTGTGTGTGTGTCCCTGGCGGGGTTGGGGGTATGTGTGTATGTGTGTATGTGTGTGTGTGTCCCTGGCGGGGTTGGGGGTATGTGTGTGTGTGTGTGTGCCTGGGGGTTGGGGGTATGTGTGTGTGTCCCTGGCGGGGTTGTATGTGTGTGTGTGTGTGTGTGTGTGTGTGTGTGTGTGTCCCTGGCGGGGTTGGAGGTATGTATGTGTGTGTTTGTGTCCCTGGCGGGGTTGGGGGTATGTGTGTGTGTGTGTGTGTGTGTGTCCCTGGCGGGGTTGGAGGTGTGTGTGTGTGTCCCTGGCGGGGTTGGAGGTATGTGTGTGTGTGTGTGTGTGTGTCCCTGGCGGGGTTGGAGGTATGTGTGTGTGTGTGTGTGTGTCCCTGGCGGGGTTGGAGGTATGTGTGTGTGTCCCTGGTGGGGTTGGAGGTATGTGTGTGTGTGTGTGTCTGGCGGGGTTGGAGGTATGTGTGTGTGTGTCCCTGGCGGGGTTGGGGGTATGTGTGTGTGTGTGTCCCTGGTGGGGTTGGAGGTATGTGTGTGTGTGTGTGTCTGGCGGGGTTGGAGGTATGTGTGTGTGTGTCCCTGGCGGGGTTGGGGGTATGTGTGTGTGTGTGTGTGTCCCTGGTGGGGTTGGAGGTATGTGTGTGTGTGTCCCTGGTGGGGTTGGAGGTATGTGTGTGTGTGTGTGTGTGTGTGTGTCCCTGGCGGGGTTGTATATGTGTGTGTGTGTGTGTGTGTGTGTCCCTGGCGGGGTTGGGGGTATGTGTGTGTGTGTGTGTGTGTGTCCCTGGTGGGTTTGGAGGTATGTGTGTGTGTGTCCCTGGTGGGGTTGGAGGTATGTGTGTGTGTGTGTGTCCCTGGCGGGGTTGGGGGTATGTGTGTGTGTGTGTGTGTCCCTGGCGGTGTTGGAAGTATGTGTGTGTGTGTCCCTGGCGGGGTTGGGGGTATGTGTGTGTGTGTGTGTGTGTGTGTGTCCCTGGCGGGGTTGGGGGTATGTGTGTGTGTGTGTGTGTGTGTGTGTCCCTGGC
The DNA here is from genome assembly GCF_040206685.1 of Ascaphus truei. Classification (NCBI taxonomy): domain Eukaryota; kingdom Metazoa; phylum Chordata; class Amphibia; order Anura; family Ascaphidae; genus Ascaphus; species Ascaphus truei. Next base: position 26,810 of record NW_027457115.1, on the reverse strand, counting down.
GGGGTTGGAAGTATGTGTGTGTGTGTGTGTCCCTGGCGGGGTTGGGGGTATGTGTGTATGTGTGTATGTGTGTGTGTGTCCCTGGCGGGGTTGGGGGTATGTGTGTGTGTGTGTGTGTGTCCCTGGCGGGGTTGGAAGTATGTGTGTGTGTGTCCCTGGCGGGGTTGGGGGTATGTGTGTGTGTGTGTGTGTGTGTGTGTCCCTGGCGGGGTTGGGGGTATGTGTGTGTGTGTGTGTGTGTGTGTCCCTGGCGGGGTTGGGGGTATGTGTGTGTGTGTGTGTGTGTCCCTGGCGGGGTTGGAGGTATGTGTGTGTGTGTGTCCCTGGCGGGGTTGGAGGTATGTGTGTGTGTGTGTCCCTGGCGGGGTTGGGAGTATGTGTGTGTGTGTCCCTGGCGGGGTTGGGGGTATGTGTGTGTGTGTGTGTGTGTCCCTGGTGGGGTTGGAAGTATGTGTGTGTGTGTGTGTGTCCCTGGCGGGGTTGGGGGTATGTGTGTGTGTGTGTGTGTGTCCCTGGCGGGGTTGGAGGTGTGTGTGTGTGTGTGTGTGTCCCTGGCGGGGTTGGAGGTATGTGTGTGTGTGTGTGTGTGTGTGTGTGTCCCTGGCGGGGTTGGAAGTATGTGTGTGTGTGTGTCCCTGGCGGGGTTGGGGGTATGTGTGTGTGTGTGTGTGTGTCCGTGGCGGGGTTGGAAGTATGTGTGTGTGTGTGTGTGTGTCCCTGGCGGGGTTGGAAGTATGTGTGTGTGTATGTGTCCCTGGCGGGGTTGGAGGTATGTGTGTGTGTGTGTGTGTGTCCCTGGCGGGTTTGGGGGTATGTGTGTGTGTGTCCCTGGCGGGGTTGGAGGTATGTGTGTGTGTGTGTCCCTGGTGGGGTTGGAGGTGTGTGTGTGTGTGTGTGTGTGTGTCCCTGGCGGGGTTGGAGGTATGTGTGTGTGTGTCCCTGGCGGGGTTGGGGGTGTGTGTGTGTGTCCCTGGCGGGGTTGGGGGTATGTGTGCGTGTGTGCGTGTGTGTGTGTGTGTGTCCCTGGCGGGGTTGGAAGTATGTGTATGTGTGTGTCCCTGGCGGGGTTGGGGGTATGTGTGTGTGTGTGTGTGTGTGCCCCTGGCGGGGTTGGAGGTATGTGTGTGTGTGTGTGTCTGTGTGTCTGGTGGGGTTGGAGGTATGTGTGTGTGTGTGTGTGTGTGTGTGTCCCTGGGGGGGTTGGAGGTATGTGTGTATGTGTGTGTGTCCCTGGCGGCGTTGGAGGTATGTGTGTGTGTGTGTCCCTGGCGGGGTTGGAGGTATGTGTGTGTGTCCCTGGCGGGGTTGGAGGTATGTGTGTGTGTGTCCCTGGCGGGGTTGGAGGTATGTGTGTGTGTGTCCCTGGCGGGGTTGGGGGTTTGTGTGTGTGTGTCCCTGGCGGGGTTGGAGGTGTGTGTGTGTGTCCCTGGCGGGGTTGGAGGTATGTGTGTGTGTCCCTGGCGGGGTTGGGGGTATGTGTGTGTGTGTCCCTGGCGGGGTTGGAGGTATGTGTGTATATGTGTGTGTGTGTGTGTGTCCCTGGCGGGGTTGGGGTTATGTGTGTGTGTGTGTCCCTGGCGGGGTTGGAGGTGTGTGTGTGTGTGTCCCTGGCGGGGTTGGAGGTATGTGTGTGTGTCCCTGGCGGGGTTGGGGGTATGTGTGTATGTGTCCCTGGGGGTTGGGGGTATGTGTGTGTGTCCCTGGCGGGGTTGTATGTGTGTGTGTGTGTGTGTGTGTGTGTGTGTGTGTGTCCCTGGTGGGGTTGGAGGTATGTGTGTGTGTGTGTGTCTGGCGGGGTTGGAAGTATGTGTGTGTGTGTGTCCCTGGGGGGGTTGGAAGTATGTGTGTTTGTGTGTCCCTGGCGGGGTTGGAGGTATGTATGTGTGTGTTTGTGTCCCTGGCGGGGTTGGAGGTATGTGTGTGTGTGTCCCTGGCGGGGTTGGAGGTATGTGTGTGTGTGTGTCCCTGGCGGGGTTGGAGGTATGTGTGTGTGTGTGTGTGTGTGTGTGGGTGTCCCTGGCGGGGTTGGAGGTATGTGTGTATGTGTGTGTGTGTGTGTCCCTGGCGGCGTTGGAGGTATGTGTGTGTGTGTGTGTCCCTGGCGGGGTTGGAGGTATGTGTGTGTGTGTGTGTCTGGCGGGGTTGGAGGTATGTGTGTGTGTGTGTGTGTCCCTGGTGGGTTTGGAGGTATGTGTGTGTGTGTGTGTGTCCCTGGCGGGGTTGGGGGTATGTGTGTGTGTCCCTGGCGGGGTTGTATATGTGTGTGTGTGTGTGTGTCCCTGGCGGGGTTGGAGGTATGTCTGTGTGTGTGTGTGTCCCTGGTGGGTTTGGAGGTATGTGTGTGTGTGTCCCTGGTGGGGTTGGAGGTATGTGTGTGTGTGTGTGTGTGTCCCTGGCGGGGTTGGGGGTATGTGTGTGTGTGTGTGTGTCCCTGGTGGGGTTGGAAGTATGTGTGTGTGTGTGTGTCCCTGGCGGGGTTGGGGGTATGTGTGTGTGTGTGTGTGTGTCCCTGGCGGGGTTGGAGGTATGTGTGTGTGTGTGTCCCTGGCGGGGTTGGAGGTATGTGTGTGTGTGTGTGTCCCTGGTGGGGTTGGAGGTGTGTGTGTGTGTCCCTGGCGGGGTTGGGGGTATGTGTGTGTGTGTGTCCCTGGCGGGGTTGGGGGTATGTGTGTGTGTGTGTGTGTGTCCCTGGCGGGGTTGGGGGTATGTGTGTGTGTGTGTCCCTGGCGGGGTTGGAGGTATGTGTGTGTGTGTGTCCCTGGTGGGGTTGGAGGTGTGTGTGTGTGTCCCTGGCGGGGTTGGAAGTATGTGTGTGTGTGTGTGTCCCTGGCGGGGTTGGGGGTATGTGTGTGTGTCCCTGGCGGGGTTGGAGGTATGTGTGTGTGTGTGTCCCTGGCGGGGTTGGAGATATATGTGTGTGTGTGTGTCCCTGGCGGGGTTGGAGGTATGTGTGTGTGTGTGTGTCCCTGGTGCGGTTGGAGGTATGTGTGTGTGTGTGTCCCCCTGGTGGGGTTGGAGGTATGTGTGTGTGTGTGTGTGTGTGTGTGTGTGTGTCCCTGGCGGGGTTGGAGGTGTGTGTGTGTGTGTGTGTGTCCCTGGCGGCGTTGGAGGTATGTGTGTGTGTGTGTGTGTGTGTCCCTGGCGGGATTGGAGGGGTATGTGTGTGTCCCTGGTGGGGTTTGAGGTATGTGTGTGTGTGTGTGTGTGTGTGTGTGTGTGTGTCCCTGGCGGCGTTGGAGGTATGTGTGTGTGTGTGTGTGTCCCTGGCGGGATTGGAGGGGTATGTGTGTGTCCCTGGTGGGGTTGGAGGTATGTGTGTGTGTGTGTGTGTGTGTGTGTGTCCCTGGCGGGGTTGGAGGTATGTGTGTGTGTGTGTGTCTGTGTCTGGCGGGGTTGGAGGTATGTGTGTATGTGTCCCTGGGGGGGTTGGAGGTATGTGTGTATGTGTGTGTGTCCCTGGCGGCGTTGGAGGTATGTGTGTGTGTGTGTGTGTGTGTGTGTCCCTGGCGGGGTTGGAGGTATGTGTGTGTGTGTGTCTGGTGGGGTTGGAGGTATGTGTGTGTGTGTGTGTGTCCCTGGCGACGTTGGAGGTGTGTGTGTGTGTGTGTCCCTGGCGGGGTTGGAGGTATGTGTGTGTGTGTGTGTCCCTGGCGGGGTTGGAGGTATGTGTGTGTGTGTGTGTGTCCCTGGCGGGGTTGGAGGTATGTGTGTGTGTGTGTGTCCCTGGCGGGGTTGGGGGTATGTGTGTGTGTGTGTCTGGCGTGGTTGGAGGTATGTGTGTGTGTGTGTGTCCCTGGCGGGGTTGGAGGTATGTGTGTGTGTCCCTGGCGGGGTTGGGGGTATGTGTGTATGTGTGTGTGTGTGTGTCCCTGGCGGGGTTGGAGGTATGTGTGTGTGTGTGTCCCTGGCGGGGTTGGGGGTATGTGTGTGTGTGTGTGTGTGTCTCTGGCGGGGTTGGAGGTATGTGTGTGTGTGTCCCTGGCGGGGTTGGAGGTATGTGTGTGTGTGTCCCTGGCGGGGTTGGAGGTATGTGTGTGTGTCCCTGGCGGGGTTGGGGGTATGTGTGTATGTGTCCCTGGGGGTTGGGGGTATGTGTGTGTGTCCCTGGCGGGGTTGTATGTGTGTGTGTGTGTGTGTGTGTCCCTGGCGGGGTTGGAGGTATGTGTGTGTGTGTGTGTCCCTGGCGGGGTTGGAGGTGTGTGTGTGTGTCCCTGGCGGGGTTGGAGTTGTGTGTGTGTGTGTGTGTGTCCCTGGCGGGGTTGGGGGTATGTGTGTATGTGTCCCTGGGGGTTGGGGGTATGTGTGTGTGTCCCTGACGGGGTTGTATGTGTGTGTGTGTGTGTGTGTGTGTGTCCCTGGCGGGGTTGGAGGTATGTGTGTGTGTGTGTGTCCCTGGCGGGGTTGGAGGTGTGTGTGTGTGTCCCTGGCGGGGTTGGAGGTATGTGTGTGTGTGTGTGTGTCCCTGGCGGGGTTGGAGGTATGTGTGTATATGTGTGTGTGTGTGTGTCCCTGGTGGGGTTGGAGGTATGTGTGTGTGTGTGTCCCTGGCGGGGTTGCAGGTATGTGTGTGTGTGTCCCTGGGGGGGTTGGAGGTATGTGTGTGTGTGTGTGTGTCCCTGGCGGGGTTGGAGGTATGTGTGTGTGTGTGTGTGTGTGTGTGTCCCTGGCGGGGTTGGAGGTATGTGTGTGTGTGTGTGTCCCTGGCGGGGTTGGAGGTATGTGTGTGTGTGTGTCCCTGGTGGGGTTGGAGGTGTGTGTGTGTGTGTGTGTGTCCCTGGCGGGGTTGGGGGTATGTGTGTGTGTGTGTGTGTGTGTCCCTCGCGGGGTTGGGGGTATGTGTGTGTGTGTGTGTGTGTGTGTGTCCCTGGCGGGGTTGGAGGTATGTGTGTGTGTGTGTGTCCCTGGCGGGGTTGGAGGTATGTGTGTGTGTGTGTGTCCCTGGTGGGGTTGGAGGTGTGTGTGTGTGTGTGTCCATGGCGGGGTTGGGGGTATGTGTGTGTGTGTGTCCCTGGCGGGGTTGGGGGTATGTGTGTGTGTGTGTCCCTGGCGGGGTTGGAGGTATGTGTGTGTGTGTGTCCCTGGTGGGGTTGGAGGTGTGTGTGTGTGTGTCCCTGGCGGGGTTGGAAGTATGTGTGTGCGTGTGTGTGTGTGTGCCCCTGGCGGGGTTGGGGGTATGTGTGTGTGTGTGTCCCTGGCGGGGTTGGAGGTGTGTGTGTGTGTCCCTGGTGGGGTTGGAGGTGTGTGTGTGTGTGTGTCCCTGGTGGGGTTGGAGATATGTGTGTGTGTCCCTGGTGGGGTTGGAGGTATGTGTGTGTGTGTGTGTGTGTCCCTGGCGGGGTTGGAGGTATGTGTGTGTGTGTGTGTGTGTGTGTGTGTCCCTGGCGGCGTTGGAGGTATGTGTGTGTGTGTGTGTGTGTGTGTGTGTGTGTCCCTGGCGGGATTGGAGGGGTATGTGTGTGTCCCTGGTGGGGTTTGAGGTATGTGTGTGTGTGTGTGTGTGTCCCTGGCGGCGTTGGAGGTATGTGTGTGTGTATGTGTGTGTGTCCCTGGCGGGATTGGAGGGGTATGTGTGTGTCCCTGGTGGGGTTGGAGGTATGTGTGTGTGTGTGTGTGTGTGTGTGTGTCCCTGGCGGGGTTGGAGGTATGTGTGTATGTGTGTGTGTGTGTGTCCCTGGCGGGGTTGGAGGTATGTGTGTGTGTGTGTGTCCCTGGCGGGGTTGGAGGTATGTGTGTGTGTGTCTGTGTGTGTGTCTGGCGGGGTTGGAGGTATGTGTGTGTGTGTGTGTGTGTCCCTGGCGGGGTTGGAGGTATGTGTGTGTGTGTCTGTGTGTGTGTCTGGCGGGGTTGGGGGGTATGTGTGTGTGTGTGTGTGTGTGTCGCTGGCGGGGTTGGGGGTATGTGTGTGTGTGTGTCCCTGGCGGGGTTGGAGGTATGTGTGTGTGTGTCCCTGGCGGTGTTGGAGGTATGTGTGTGTGTGTGTCCCTGGTGGGGTTGGACGTATGTGTGTGTGTGTGTGTGTCCCTGGCGGGGTTGGGGGTATGTCTGTGTGTGTGTGTGTCCCTGGTGGGTTTGGAGGTATGTGTGTGTGTGTCCCTGGTGGGGTTGGAGGTATGTGTGTGTGTGTGTGTCCCTGGCGGGGTTGGGGGTATGTGTGTGTGTGTGTGTGTCCCTGGCGGGGTTGGAAGTATGTGTGTGTGTGTGTGTCCCTGGCGGGGTTGGGGGTATGTGTGTGTGTGTGTGTGTCCCTGGCGGGGTTGGAGGTATGTGTGTGTGTGTGTGTCCCTGGTGGGGTTGGAGGTGTGTGTGTGTGTGTGTGTCCCTGGCGGGTTTGGGGGTATGTGTGTGTGTGTCCCCCTGGCGGGGTTGGGGGTATGTGTGTGTGTGTGTGTGTGTGTGTCCCTGGCGGGGTTGGAGGTATGTGTGTGTGTGTGTCCCTGGTGGGGTTGGAGGTGTGTGTGTGTGTCCCTGGCGGGGTTGGAAGTATGTGTGTGTGTGTGTGTCCCTGGCGGGGTTGGGGGTATGTGTGTGTGTGTGTGTGTGTGTCCCTGGCGGGGTTGGAGGTATGTGTGTGTGTGTGTGTCCCTGGTGGGGTTGGAGGTGTGTGTGTGTGTGTGTCCCTGGCGGGGTTGGGGGTATGTGTGTGTGTGTGTCCCTGGCGGGGTTGGGGGTATGTGTGTGTTTGTGTGTGTGTCCCTGGCGGGGTTGGAGGTATGTGTGTGTGTGTGTCCCTGGTGGGGTTGGAGGTGTGTGTGTGTGTCCCTGGCGGGGTTGGAAGTATGTGTGTGTGTGTGTGTCCCTGGCGGGGTTGGGGGTATGTGTGTGTGTGTGTGTGTGTGTGTGTGTGTGTCCCTGGCGGGGTTGGAAATATGTGTGTGTGTGTGTGTCCCTGGCGGGGTTGGAGGTATGTGTGTGTGTGTGTCCCTGGTGGGGTTGGAGGTATGTGTGTGTCACTGGCGGGGTTGGGGGTATGTGTGTGTGTGTGTGTGTCCCTGGCGGGGTTGGGGGTATGTGTGTGTGTGTGTGTCCCTGGCGGGGTTGGAGGTGTGTGTGTGTCCCTGGTGGGGTTGGAGGTGTGTGTGTGTGTGTGTGTCCCTGGCGGGGTTGGAGATATGTGTGTGTGTGTCCCTGGTGGGGTTGGAGGTATGTGTGTGTGTGTGTGTGTCCCTGGCGGGGTTGGAGGTATGTGTGTGTGTGTGTGTCCCTGGCGGCGTTGGAGGTATGTGTGTGTGTGTGTGTGTCCCTGGCGGGATTGGAGGGGTATGTGTGTGTCCCTGGTGGGGTTTGAGGTATGTGTGTGTGTGTGTGTGTGTGTGTGTGTGTGTGTGTGTGTGTGTCCCTGGCCGCGTTGGAGGTATGTGTGTGTGTATGTGTGTGTGTCCCTGGCGGGATTGGAGGGGTATGTGTGTGACCCTGGTGGGGTTGGAGGTATGTGTGTGTGTGTGTGTCCCTGGCGGGGTTGGAGGTATGTGTGTGTGTGTGTCTGTGTGTCTGGCGGGGTTGGAGGTATGTGTGTATGTGTCCCTGGGGGGGTTGGAGGTATGTGTGTGTGTCCCTGGCGGCGTTGGAGGTATGTGTGTGTGTGTGTGTCCCTGGCGGGGTTGGAGGTATGTGTGTGTGTGTGTGTGTGTCCCTGGCGGGGTTGGAGGTATGTGTGTGTGTGTGTCCCTGGCGACGTTGGAGGTATGTGTGTGTGTGTCCGTGTCCCTGGCGGGGTTGGAGGTGTGTGTGTGTGTGTGTCCCTGGCGGGGTTGGAGGTATGTGTGTGTGTGTGTGTCCCTGGCGGGGTTGGAGGTATGTGTGTATGTGTGTGTGTGTGTGTGTGTCCCTGGCGGGGTTGGAGGTATGTGTGTGTGTGTGTCCCTGGCGGGGTTGGGGGTATGTGTGTGTGTGTCCCTGGCGGGGTTGGAGGTATGTGTGTGTGTGTGTGTGTCCCTGGCGGGGTTGGAGGTATGTGTGTATGTGTCCCTGGGGGTTGGGGGTATGTGTGTGTGTGTGTGTCCCTGGCGGGGTTGTATGTGTGTGTGTGTGTGTATGTGTGTCCCTGGCGGGGTTGGAGGTATGTATGTGTTTGTGTGTGTGTCCCTGGCGGGGTTGGAGGTATGTGTGTGTGTGTGTCCCTGGCGGGGTTGGAGGTATGTGTGTGTGTGTGTCCCTGGCGGGGTTGGAGGTATGTGTGTGTGTGTGTGTGTCCCTGGTGCGGTTGGAGGTATGTGTGTGTGTGTGTGTCCCTGGCGGGGTTGGAGGTATTTGTGTATGTGTGTGTGTGTGTCCCTGGTGGGGTTGGAGGTATGTGTGTGTGTGTGTGTCCCTGGCGGGGTTGGGGGTATGTGTGTGTGTGTGTGTGTGTGTCCCTGGCGGGGTTGGAGGTATGTGTGTGTGTGTGTCCCTGGCGGGGTTGCAGGTATGTGTGTGTGTGTGTGTCCCTGGTGGGGTTGGAGCTATGTGTGTGTGTGTGTGTGTGTCCCTGGCGGGGTTGGGGGTATGTGTGTGTGTCCCTGGCGGGGTTGGAGGTATGTGTGTGTGTGTGTCCCTGGTGGGGTTGGAGGTATGTGTGTGTGTGTGTGTGTGTCCCTGGCGGGGTTGGAGGTATGTGTGTGTGTGTCCCTGGGGGGGTTGGAGGTATGTGTGTGTGTGTGTCCCTGGCGGGGTTGGGGGTATGTGTGTGTGTGTGTGTGTCCCTGGTGGGTTTGGAGGTATGTGTGTGTGTGTGTGTCCCTGGCGGGGTTGGGGGTATGTGTGTGTGTGTGTGTGTGTGTGTGTCCCTGGCGGGGTTGGAAGTATGTGTGTGTGTGTGTGTGTGTCTGGCGGGGTTGGGGGTATGTGTGTGTGTGTGTGTCCCTGGCGGGGTTGGAGGTATGTGTGTGTGTGTCCCTGGTGGGGTTGGAGGTGTGTGTGTGTGTCCATGGCGGGGTTGGGGGTATGTGTGTGTGTGTGTCCCTGGCGGGGTTGGGGGTATGTGTGTGTGTGTGTGTGTGTGTCCCTGGCGGGGTTGGAGGTATGCCTGTGTGTGTGTGTGTCCCTGGTGGGTTTGGAGGTATGTGTGTGTGTGTGTCCCTGGCGGGGTTGGGGGTATGTGTGTGTGTGTGTGTGTGTGTGTGTGTCCCTGGCGGGGTTGGAAGTTTGTGTGTGTGTGTGTGTGTGTCTGGCGGGGTTGGGGTTATGTGTGTGTGTGTGTGTCCCTGGCGGGGTTGGAGGTATGTGTGTGTGTCCCTGGTGGGGTTGGAGGTGTGTGTGTGTGTCCATGGCGGGGTTGGGGGTATGTGTGTGTGTGTGTCCCTGGCGGGGTTGGGGGTATGTGTGTGTGTGTGTGTGTCCCTGGCGGGGTTGGGGGTATGTGTGTGTGTGTCCCTGGCGGGGTTGGAGGTATGTGTGTGTGTGTGTCCCTGGTGGGGTTGGAGGTGTGTGTGTGTGTCCCTGGCGGGGTTGGAAGTATGTGTGTGTGTGTGTGTGTCCCTGGCGGGGTTGGGGGTATGTGTGTGTGTGTGTGTGTGTCCCTGGCGGGGTTGGAAGTATGTGTGTGTGTGTGTGTCCCTGGCGGGGTTGGGGGTATGTGTGTGTGTGTGTCCCTGGCGGGGTTGGAGGTGTGTGTGTGTGTCCCTGGTGGGGTTGGAGGTGTGTGTGTGTGTGTGTGTCCCTGGCGGGGTTGGAGATATGTGTGTGTGTGTGTCCCTGGTGGGGTTTGAGGTATGTGTGTGTGTGTGTGTGTGTGTGTGTGTCCCTGGCGGGGTTGGAGGTGTGTGTGTGTGTGTGTGTGTCCCTGGCGGCGTTGGAGGTATGTGTGTGTGTGTGTGTGTGTGTGTGTGTGTGTGTGTGTCCCTGGCGGGATTGGAGGGGTATGTGTGTGTCCCTGGTGGGGTTTGAGGTATGTGTGTGTGTGTGTGTGTGTGTGTGTGTGTGTGTGTCCCTGGCGGCGTTGGAGGTATGTGTGTGTGTATGTGTGTGTGTCCCTGGCGGGATTGGAGGGGTATGTGTGTGTCCCTGGTGGGGTTGGAGGTATGTGTGTGTGTGTGTGTGTGTGTGTCCCTGGCGGGGTTGGAGGTATGTGTGTATGTGTCCCTGGGGGGGTTGGAGGTATGTGTGTATGTGTGTGTGTCCCTGGCGGCGCTGGAGGTATGTGTGTGTGTGTCCCTGGCGGGGTTGGAGGTATGTGTGTGTGTGTGTGTCTGGTGGGGTTGGAGGTATGTGTGTGTGTGTGTCCCTGGCGACGTTGGAGGTATGTGTGTGTGTGTGTGTGTGTGTCCCTGGCGGGGTTGGAGGTATGTGTGTGTGTGTGTGTCCCTGGCGGGGTTGGAGGTATGTGTGTGTGTGTGTGTGTGTCCCTGGCGGGGTTGGAGGTATGTGTGTATGTGTGTGTGTGTGTCCCAGGCGGGGTTGGAGGTATGTGTGTGTGTGTGTCCCTGGCGGGGTTGGAGGTATGTGTGTGTGTGTGTCCCTGGCGGGGTTGGGGGTATGTGTGTGTGTGTCCCTGGCGGGGTTGGAGGTATGTGTGTGTGTGTGTGTGTGTCCCTGGCGGGGTTGGAGGTCTGTGTGTGTGTCCCTGGCGGGGTTGGGGGTATGTGTGTGTGTGTGTGTGTCTCCCTGGCGGGGTTGGAGGTATGTGTGTATGTGTGTGTGTGTGTGTCCCTGGCGGGGTTGGACGTATGTGTGTGTGTGTGTCCCTGGCGGCGTTGGAGGTATGTGTGTGTGTGTGTGTGTGTCCCTGGCGGGGTTGGAGGTATGTGTGTGTGTCCCTGGCGGGGTTGGGGGTATGTGTGTATGTGTCCCTGGGGGTTGGGGGTATGTGTGTGTGTCCCTGGCAGGGTTGTATATGTGTGTGTGTGTGTGTGTGTGTGTCCCTGGCGGGGTTGGAGGTATGTATGTGTTTGTGTGTGTGTCCCTGGCGGGGTTGGAGGTATGTGTGTGTGTGTGTGTCCCTGGCGGGGTTGGAGGTATGTGTGTGTGTGTGTGTCCCTGGCGGGGTTGGAGGTATGTGTGTGTGTGTGTCCCTGGTGCGGTTGGAGGTATGTGTGTGTGTGTGTGTCCCTGGCGGGGTTTGAGGTATGTGTGTATGTGTGTGTGTGTGTGTCCCTGGCGGGGTTGGAGGTATGTGTGTGTGTCCCTGGCGGGGTTGCAGGTATGTGTGTGTGTGTGTCCCTGGCGGGGTTGGAGGTATGTGTGTGTGTGTGTGTGTGTGTGTGTGTCCCTAGCGGGGTTGGGGGTATGTGTGTGTCCCTGGCGGGGTTGGAGGTATGTGTGTGTGTGTGTCCCTGGTGGGGTTGGAGGTATGTGTGTGTCCCTGGTGGGGTTGGAGGTATGTGTGTGTGTGTGTGTGTCCCTGGCGGGGTTGGAGGTATGCCTGTGTGTGTGTGTGTCCCTGGTGGGTTTGGAGGTATGTGTGTGTGTGTCCCTGGTGGGGTTGGAGGTATGTGTGTGTGTGTGTCCCTGGGGGGGTTAGAGGTGTGTGTGTGTGTGTCCCTGGCGGGGTTGGAGGTATGTGTGTGTGTCCCTGGGGGGTTTGGAGGTATGTGTATGTGTGTGTCCCTGGCGGGATTGGAGGTATGTGTGTGTGTGTGTGTGTCCCTGGCGGGGTTGGAGGTATGTGTGTGTGTCCCTGGGGGGTTTGGAGGTATGTGTGTGTGTGTGTGTGTGTGTGTGTGTGTCCCTGGGGGGTTTGGAGGTATGTGTGTGTGTGTGTGTCCCTGGGGGGTTTGGAGGTATGTGTGTATATATGTGTGTCCCTGGCGGGGTTGGAGGTATGTGTGTGTGTGTCCCTGGCGGGGTTGGGGGTATGTGTGTGTGTGTGTCCCTGGCGGGGTTGGAGCTATGTATGTGTGTGTGTGTGTGTGTGTGTCCCTAGCGGGGTAGGGCGTATGTGTGTGTGTGTCCCTGGCGGGGTTGGAGGTGTGTGTGTGTGTCCCTGGCGGGATTGGAGGTATGTGTGTGTGTGTGTGTGTGTGTGTGTGTCCCTGGCGAGGTTTGGGGTATATGTGTGTGTGTGTCCCTGGCGGGGTTGGAGGTATGTATGTGTGTGTGTGTGTGTCCCTGGTGGGGTTGGAGGTATGTATGTGTGTGTGTGTGTGTCCCTGGTGGGGTTGGAAGTATGTGTGTTTGTGTGTCCCTGGCGGGGTTGGGGGTATGTGTGTGTGTGTGTCCCTGGCGGGGTTGGAGGTATGTGTGTGTATGTCCCTGGCGGGGTTGGAGGTATGTGTGTGTGTGTGTGTCCCTGGCGGGGTTGGAGGTATGTGTGTGTGTGTGTGTGTGTCTGTCACGGTAGCTTATGACAAGATATAATGATCACCAAATATCTGGGTTGAACTGAACGAGGCTTAGATATAATAAATATAATTTATTTCTTAGATAAGGTGAACACAGCAATATAGTACAAAACAGACAAGAAGGTAACACTTACTTAGGGTTGGGGGATGGAGAAGTATCCTCTAGCAATTCTCCATCAATCCAGTGACATTCCAGGTGGAATCAGAAGCACACAACTCCAGCAATCCAGCACAACTAAAAACTGTAGGGTTGACACAGTTTATATACCTGTGCAACCCTATTCTTAACATTGAACACAGCCTATTGGTGAACAATTATCTAACGTGGAGACACAGACTAATACATGCCCTCAGGTAACAGAGTTTGTTGATTGATTAATACTTAATCCCTAGACATTGGGTAACAATCAAGGCAGTTAACTTTTGATTGCCGTGCTTAGGCTAATCAGCCGTCTGCCCTTCATGACCTATTAGCCTAGCAAATGGCGTCTGCATTTTCAGAACAGATCCAAAATATAATACATATACACTTTAATATCTACACATATTAATTCCATTCTGGTGGGCTCAGTGGGTCGACCTTTGCCAGTTTTTAATGCCTACAGTGACTCCACATATTGGCCAAATATGAACTCTCTGCGACCTCCAGAACTGGAGATACAGAAATGCACTTTAAAATATTAAAATACATGCTTATAATGAAACATGGGAACAGGGGAACATACATTTTCAAGGTACAACAAGGTGCAAACCTCATCCCTGGACCGCAGTCCAGTTAACCCCTTGTCTCTCTGGTGAGGTCAGGGGGTGGCCATATGGGGTGCAACCCCTATAATACCGGGCCACCCCCTTTCTCCCTCTACACCTCCCCTTCTTAATGGGTGACCTGTGGCCCACTGGCCCTAACGGGGAGTGGGGCACTGCTGGCACCCTTAACGAACTCAGTCTCAGAGGGATAGTCCTGACGTGAAAGTCCATCAGCATTGCTGTTTTCACTACCCTTTTTGTGCTGAATAGTAAACTGAAACTCTTGCAAGGCCAAGCTCCACCTTAGCAACTTGGCATTCTCCCCTGATGTCCTCTGCAGCCAACTCAGGTGGTTGTGGTCTGTGAGGACCGTGAAAGCCCTTCCATACACATAGGGCTGGAGTTTTTTGAGTGCCCACACAATGGCCAAGCACTCTTTCTCAATGGTGGCATAGGCCACCTCTCTGGGAAGTAGTTTTCGGCTGAGGTACACCACAGGGTGCTCTCTACCGTCGTCCCCCACTTGGCTCAATACAGCCCCAATGCCATAGTCCGAGGCATCAGTCTGTATGAGGAAATGTTTGGTATAGTCTGGGGCAGCCAGTATGGGGGCCCCAGCAAGCGCAGTTTTCAGTGCCTGGAAAGCAGTTTCACAGGCAGGAGTCCAGGTGATAAGCACAGGCAGTTGCTTCTTAGTCAAATCTGTCAGGGGTTTGGCCACGGCGCTGTACTGTGGGACAAACTTCTTATAGTACCCTGCGGTGCCCAAAAATGCCATGACCTGTTTCTTGGTTTTTGGAACAGGCCACTGAACTATGGCTTCTACCTTGGCTGGCTCTGGTTTGAGGTGCCCTCCACCTACCCTGTGCCCTAAGTACAGGACCTCTGCCATCCCTACCATACACTTAGTGGGTTTCAAGGGGTCTAAAGGGGTCTGTATCTCGGGAAGCAGGGGGTCCCCGGACCTAAAACCACAGCGCTTCAGCTCCGGAGACCCTCTGCACATCTACAGTATGAATAAAACACATATATAAATAAACACTCGTTCCTTACCTTTATGTGCTATGGTAACGAAGCAGCATGAATGTATTTTTAATAATATTGTACAGTGAGCAGGGGGTTCCCTGAGCCAGAAATTAATGCTCAGGGGACCCCCTGCTCCTGCACAATATTATTAAAAATACAGAAATGCTGCTTCATTACCATAGCTTATAGCCGCTAAGGCAATGAAGGGTTAAGGCAGAATAGCATGTTTATTGGGGACATTTGCCCCCAATAAACATTGCAATAAACAACATACAGTACACCCCCTGTGTATTTAAAATACATAAACAACAATAAATACATTAAATACATATTTTTAATGTGTGTGTTAAACCTCCCTGCCTTGACTGTAATCTATGTAAAGCCCCCTCCCCCTATTGTGTCTGTTAAGCTTCCCTACCTTGACTAATCTGTGTAAAGCCCCCTCCCCCTATTGTGTCGGTTAAATCTCCTTGCCTGTGTTTCTGTGAGTGCAGTGTATGTAAATGTGGGGAGGGGGAGGGGGATCCCGATGTCCATACACTATAATGCAGCGTCTCACTGCCAATGACCCACCCGTAAGGCCTAACCACCCTCACCCACTACCCACAAGGGTGGCCTACCCACATACCGTTGGGGAACCCCCCTCCCCACCCCCAGTACCCACAATAAAAACAATACAGTGACCCACAATAAACATCATTATATTTATTAAATACATTAGCCACCCCCTGTGCCCCCCCATAAATACAAGATTTATCCTTTTACAAACATGGTTCATAACGCAGCCCCACGCGAGTCCCCGGTGGGCTGGCGGGGCACCTGACAGACCTACAGGGTACCAGCAGCCCTTTTCAAACAGGTTCTGGAGGCCTGCTGGTGGGTCCTGCCAAGCGCCATGGCCCCCAGGTGGTCACCGTGGGCCACAATTGGGTCCCCACGGTAGGCCCGCGGATGTCTGGGAGCCCCGGGTCAGACCCACAGGTGTCTGCGGGGCCTCGGGTGGTTCCCACGGGGGTCTGGGGAACTCACGAGTGCTCACTACGGGTCCGCGGTGCCCCCACAGAAGTGGGACCACACATCATCATCCCCGCACCTATGGGTCGGCGGTGCCCCCACAGATGTGAGGCCACCGCTTCATCCCCGCAGACTACGGGTCCGCGGTGCCCCCACAGATGTGAGGCCACCGCTTCATCCCCGCATGTGGCACCCGTGGAACCACCAGCCTGATACCCGTGAGATACCCGAGGAGACCTGCAGGTGGTCTCCAGAGGTCCCACGCAGAACCACGGAACAAACCCTGAATGTAAAAAAAATAAACCTGGCCTATACATTCAATACATACACCCCCCCCCCCCAACATCTACAGTACAATAATGTGCAAAATAACTATTATCCAGATATGGATAATAGATTAATTGCCCATTATTAAAAACATTAACTAGCATATTCAAATAAGTAAAGTACTACTGACCTCATCAATAAGAAGTCTCCGTCGCCAGCGACATCCTTGTCTTGCCCACAAAATACAAAGCCAATACATTGCAAGTACATTCAGATATCAATTAACCCCTTAAACACCTTATCAGATATAACCGCAAAGGTAATTAAGGGGTTAAGCCACACTGGCCCAATACCCACCCTTCACCCATGAATTTGTACAGTGGCTTCATCATGCAACTATATATACAGTATATATATATATATATATATATATATATACAGATATATATATATATATATATATATATATATATATATATATATACACAGTATATACACACACATGATGAACCAATATACAAATAAATGTAGAAGGGTTATCAAAACCATACTGTACTACAAATAACACTTCTCCATACAGACACACTACATTACAATGAATTTCCTTTAATAATCCTAACTGATCTTACAATCTGAATCATCAAATGCTAATGAAAAAACTCACATTCCAATCAATACATTGCATTTACATTGTATACACTGGCGACACACTTTATTCGAGCTCGGCTAGTCCCACGAATTCGGGTATACCCGGGTGTATTGAGGTTTGTGACTGTTTTCTGCCCGAGTGCATTGGGTTATTTTCCAGGCAGGGATTGAAGCATTTTATTCCCGCTGGCTGCAATACTGCACAGTATATATATATATACTGCATTACAATTCATGAATTTATGCCATCTGGTAGACACGCGAAGCATTGCAGCCTATTAAATCCTAATCATTATCATTTAACAGATCAGCCGCCCGTCAGCCAGGCATGAACCCAGGCTGGGAAGGCAAACGTAACGGGGCTTGTTAGAGGTGAGGAGCGGCGCATTCCAGGTATCTGCCAGGTACATACTGGGTATTTGCTCGAATAAAGTGTGTCGGTGCAGTAAATGATGCATAAAATCTATGCACCATATACATTCTGCAAATGAATGTTAACAATATCATTGCAAGCAAAATACAAATACCTCCAAACAAGTAAACTATTTTAACCAATCAAGTAAACAAAAATCAAGTAGCAATGTGAAAAAATATAAGTACCAACCAGAATACAAACTTTAAAACCAAGGCTAACCCTGAACACAAGCACACAATACAATATCAACAATTACATCTATCTAATTTTAAAATACTTTAAACACACAATAAAGCATAGCAGCATAGACAAATTAATTTAAAACACATCAAATCAAGCTTTTAAAACAACATCATTTCTTACCCTGTATGTATATATCTCTCTAGACATATATACATACATACATACAGTGGCAAGAAATAATATATCACAAAAAAAAAATACACATGTTAAAAAAGCTTTTAAATAAATTAACAAGTTAAATAAAATACATTTCTTTAGTTCACTTACCATTACTTGGCCCCACCGACTCCCGTTGCGCACCTTACTCACGAACCAATCCACCAGGCACAGGAACCCATAAAATAATAAACCATAAAAAAATAAACATTAAACTAAAAATCCAAATCAATCCACAGGTCTTCTATTTGTAATCCATCTTCATCTGTATTCTTCTTTCTTCTATCTTCTTCCGGGCGGGGTCTTCTTCCCGCCTTCGGCCACGCCCTTGTCTTCTTTCTTCTCCGGAGGTCCTTCCTCCGCGGCATCTGGCTTCAAAATGAGACGACATAGGCTTTTAAAGGCCTATGACGTCACATTTTCGTCATGGTTCCCACGGTCCTGATTGGGCCGTGAAAAACCATGTGTTTTGGCTGATAAAAATGATGACGTCACTTAAAGGCAATGAAAGCACAGCCAATCAGAATGGCTTTGCTTCAATTGCCTTTAAGATGACGTCATTAAAAGAAACATGGCCGTCCACACATGGAACTCCATCCCTACTCTGATTGGCTCTAGTAAACCATTTGACAGAGGCTTGGGGGAGAAAGGATGTGACGTCAATGAAAACCTGTCACATGGTACTAGAGCCAATCAGAGCGTGGGAACTCCATCCCTACTGTGTGTGTGTGTGTGTGTGTGTGTGTCACTGTGTGTTTTTGTGTGTGTGTGTGTCTGTGTGTGTGTGTGTGTGTGTCCCTGGCGGGGGTTGGGGGTTTTACTGAAGCTGTTTCCCGATCTCTTGTCTCCTTAAGTTTGGGAACTCAGGAGGTCCTCTCGTAAACCTGGTGAGTCTCTGTCAGTGTCCCAGTGATTAGTGTCTGTGTGTCCCAGTGATTAGTGTCTGTGTGTCAGTCTGTGTCCCAGTGATTAGTGTCTGTGTGTCAGTCTGTGTGTCCCAGTGATTAGTGTCTGTGTGTCAGTCTGTGTGTCCCAGTGATTAGTGTCTGTGTGTCAGTCTGTGTCCCAGTGATTAGTGTCTGTGTGTCAGTCTGTGTGTCCCAGTGATTAGTGTCTGTGTGTCAGTCTGTGTGTCCCAGTGATTAGTGTCTGTGTGTCAGTCTGTGTCCCAGTGATTAGTGTCTGTGTGTCAGTCTGTGTCCCAGTGATTAGTGTCTGTTGTGTCAGTCTGTGTCCCAGTGATTAGTGTCTGTGTGTCAGTCTGTGTCCCAGTGATTAGTGTCTGTGTGTCAGTCTGTGTCCCAGTGATTAGTGTCTGTGTGTCAGTCTGTGTCCCCAGTGATTAGTGTCTGTGTGTCAGTCTGTGTCCCAGTGATTAGTGTCTGTGTGTCAGTCTGTGTCCCAGTGATTAGTGTCTGTGTGTCAGTCTGTGTCCCAGTGATTAGTGTCTGTGTGTCAGTCTGTGTCCCAGTGATTAGTGTCTGTGTGTCAGTCTGTGTCCCAGTGATTAGTGTCTGTGTGTCAGTCTGTGTGTCCCAGTGATTAGTGTCTGTGTGTCAGTCTGTGTCCCAGTGATTAGTGTCTGTGTGTCAGTCTGTGTGTCCCAGTGATTAGTGTCTGTGTGTCAGTCTGTGTGTCCCAGTGATTAGTGTCTGTGTGTCAGTCTGTGTCCCAGTGATTAGTGTCTGTGTGTCAGTCTGTGTCCCAGTGATTAGTGTCTGTGTGTCAGTCTGTGTGTCCCAGTGATTAGTGTCTGTGTGTCAGTCTGTGTGTCCCAGTGATTAGTGTCTGTGTGTCAGTCTGTGTCCCAGTGATTAGTGTCTGTGTGTCAGTCTGTGTCCCCAGTGATTAGTGTCTGTGTGTCACTGTGTCCCAGTGATTAGTGTCTGTGTGTCAGTCTGTGTCCCAGTGATTAGTGTCTGTGTGTCAGTCTGTGTGTCCCAGTGATTAGTGTCTGTGTGTCAGTCTGTGTCCCAGTGATTAGTGTCTGTGTGTCAGTCTGTGTCCCAGTGATTAGTGTCTGTGTGTCAGTCTGTGTCCCAGTGATTAGTGTCTGTGTGTCACTGTGTCCCAGTGATTAGTGTCTGTGTGTCAGTCTGTGTGTCCCAGTGATTAGTGTCTGTGTGTCAGTCTGTGTCCCAGTGATTAGTGTCTGTGTGTCAGTGTGTGTCCCAGTGATTAGTGTCTGTGTGTTCAGTCTGTGTCCCAGTGATTAGTGTCTGTGTGTCAGTCTGTGTCCCAGTGATTAGTGTCTGTGTGTCAGTCTGTGTGTCCCAGTGATTAGTGTCTGTGTGTCAGTGTGTGTGTCCCAGTGATTACTGTCTGTGTGTCAGTCTGTGTGTCCCAGTGATTAGTGTCTGTGTGTCAGTCTGTGTGTCCCAGTGATTAGTGTCTGTGTGTCAGTCTGTGTCCCAGTGATTAGTGTCTGTGTGTCAGTCTGTGTCCCAGTGATTAGTGTCTGTGTGTCAGTCTGTGTCCCAGTGATTAGTGTCTGTGTGTCAGTCTGTGTGTCCCAGTGATTAGTGTCTGTGTGTCAGTCTGTGTGTCCCAGTGATTAGTGTCTGTGTGTCAGTGTGTGTCCCAGTGATTAGTGTCTGTGTGTCAGTCTGTGTGTCCCAGTGATTAGTGTCTGTGTGTCAGTCTGTGTCCCAGTGATTAGTGTCTGTGTGTCAGTCTGTGTCCCAGTGATTAGTGTCTGTGTGTCAGTCTGTGTCCCAGTGATTAGTGTCTGTGTGTCAGTCTGTGTCCCAGTGATTAGTGTCTGTGTGTCAGTCTGTGGTCCCAGTGATTAGTGTCTGTGTGTCAGTCTGTGTCCCAGTGATTAGTGTCTGTGTGTCACTGTGTCCCAGTGATTAGTGTCTGTGTGTCAGTCTGTGTCCCAGTGATTAGTGTCTGTGTGTCAGTCTGTGTGTCCCAGTGATTAGTGTCTGTGTGTCAGTCCTGTGTCCCAGTGATTAGTGTCTGTGTGTCAGTCTGTGTCCCAGTGATTAGTGTCTGTGTGTCAGTCTGTGTGTCCCAGTGATTAGTGTCTGTGTGTCAGTCTGTGTGTCCCAGTGATTAGTGTCTGTGTGTCAGTCTGTGTCCCAGTGATTAGTGTCTGTGTGTCAGTCTGTGTCCCAGTGATTAGTGTCTGTGTGTCAGTCTGTGTCCCAGTGATTAGTGTCTGTGTGTCAGTCTGTGTCCCAGTGATTAGTGTCTGTGTGTCACTGTGTCCCAGTGATTAGTGTCTGTGTGTTCCCAGTGATTAGTGTCTGTGTGTCAGTCTGTGTCCCAGTGATTAGTGTCTGTGTGTCAGTCTGTGTGTCCCAGTGATTAGTGTCTGTGTGTCAGTCTGTGTCCCAGTGATTAGTGTCTGTGTGTCAGTCTGTGTGTCCCAGTGATTAGTGTCTGTGTGTCAGTCTGTGTCCCAGTGATTAGTGTCTGTGTGTCAGTCTGTGTCCCAGTGATTAGTGTCTGTGTGTCAGTCTGTGTCCCAGTGATTAGTGTCTGTGTGTCAGTCTGTGTCCCAGTGATTAGTGTCTGTGTGTCAGTCTGTGTCCCAGTGATTAGTGTCTGTGTCAGTCGTGGTGTCCAGTGATTAGTGTCTGTGTGTCAGTCTGTGTCCCAGTGATTAGTGTCTGTGTGTCAGTCTGTGTGTCCCAGTGATTAGTGTCTGTGTGTCACTGTGTCCCAGTGATTAGTGTCTGTGTGTCAGTCTGTGTCCCAGTGATTAGTGTCTGTGTGTCAGTCTGTGTCCCAGTGATTAGTGTCTGTGTGTCAGTCTGTGTCCCAGTGATTAGTGTCTGTGTGTCAGTCTGTGTCCCAGTGATTAGTGTCTGTGTGTCAGTCTGTGTGTCCCAGTGATTAGTGTCTGTGTGTCAGTCTGTGTGTCCCAGTGATTAGTGTCTGTGTGTCAGTCTGTGTCCCAGTGATTAGTGTCTGTGTGTCAGTCTGTGTGTCCCAGTGATTAGTGTCTGTGTGTCACTGTGTCCCAGTGATTAGTGTCTGTGTGTCAGTCTGTGTCCCAGTGATTAGTGTCTGTGTGTCAGTCTGTGTCCCAGTGATTAGTGTCTGTGTGTCAGTCTGTGTCCCAGTGATTAGTGTCTGTGTGTCAGTCTGTGTCCCAGTGATTAGTGTCTGTGTGTCAGTCTGTGTGTCCCAGTGATTAGTGTCTGTGTGTCAGTCTGTGTCCCCAGTGATTAGTGTCTGTGTGTCACTGTGTCCCGTGATTAGTGTCTGTGTGTCAGTCTGTGTCCCAGTGATTAGTGTCAGTGTGTGTCCCAGTGATTAGTGTCTGTGTGTCAGTCTGTGTGTCCCAGTGATTAGAGTCTGTGTGTCAGTCTGTGTGTCCCAGTGATTAGTGTCTGTGTGTCACTGTGTCCCAGTGATTAGTGTCTGTGTGTCAGTCTGTGTCCCAGTGATTAGTGTCAGTGTGTGTCCCAGTGATTAGTGTCTGTGTGTCAGTCTGTGTCCCAGTGATTAGTGTCTGTGTGTCAGTCTGTGTGTCCCAGTGATTAGTGTCTGTGTGTCAGTCTGTGTCCCAGTGATTAGTGTCTGTGTGTCAGTCTGTGTCCCCAGTGATTAGTGTCTGTGTGTCAGTCTGTGTCCCAGTGATTAGTGTCTGTGTGTCAGTCTGTGTGTCCCAGTGATTAGTGTCTGTGTGTCACTGTGTCCCAGTGATTAGTGTCTGTGTGTCAGTCTGTGTCCCAGTGATTAGTGTCAGTGTGTGTCCCAGTGATTAGTGTCTGTGTGTCAGTCTGTGTGTCCCAGTGATTAGTGTCTGTGTGTCAGTCTGTGTGTCCCAGTGATTAGTGTCTGTGTGTCACTGTGTCCCAGTGATTAGTGTCTGTGTGTCAGTCTGTGTCCCAGTGATTAGTTGTCAGTTGTGTGTCCCAGTGATTAGTGTCTGTGTGTCAGTCTGTGTGTCCCAGTGATTAGAGTCTGTGTGTCAGTCTGTGTCCCAGTTGTGCAGTTAGTGTCTGTGTGTCAGTCTGTGTCCCAGTGATTAGTGTCTGTGTGTCAGTCTGTGTGTCCCCAGTGATTAGTGTCTGTGTGTCAGTCTGTGTGTCCCAGTGATTAGTGTCTGTGTGTCAGTCTGTGTCCCCAGTGATTAGTGTCTGTGTGTCAGTCTGTGTGTCCCAGTGATTAGTGTCTGTGTGTCAGTCTGTGTGTCCCAGTGATTAGTGTCTGTGTGTCAGTCGTGTGTCCCAGTGATTAGTGTCTGTGTGTCAGTGTGTGTCCCAGTGATTATTGTCTGTGTGTCAGTCTGTGTCCCAGTGATTAGTGTCTGTGTGTCAGTCTGTGTCCCAGTGATTAGTGTCTGTGTGTCAGTCTGTGTGTCCCAGTGATTAGTGTCTGTGTGTCAGTCTGTGTCCCAGTGATTAGTGTCTGTGTGTCAGTCTGTGTCCCAGTGATTAGTGTCTGTGTGTCAGTCTGTGTCCCAGTGATTAGTGTCTGTGTGTCAGTCTGTGTCCCAGTGATTATTGTCTGTGTGTCAGTCTGTGTCCCAGTGATTAGTGTCTGTGTGTCAGTCTGTGTGTCCCAGTGATTAGTGTCTGTGTGTCAGTGTGTGTCCCAGTGATTAGTGTCTGTGTGTCAGTCTGTGTCCCAGTGATTATTGTCTGTGTGTCAGTCTGTGTCCCAGTGATTAGTGTCTGTGTGTCAGTCTGTGTCCCAGTGATTAGTGTCTGTGTGTCAGTTGTGTCCCAGTGATTAGTGTCTGTGTGTCAGTCTGTGTGTCCCAGTGATTAGTGTCTGTGTGTCAGTGTGTGTCCCAGTGATTAGTGTCTGTGTGTCAGTCTGTGTCCCAGTGATTATTGTCTGTGTGTCAGTCTGTGTCCCAGTGATTAGTGTCTGTGTGTCAGTCTGTGTCCCAGTGATTAGTGTCTGTGTGTCAGTGTGTGTCCCAGTGATTAGTGTCTGTGTGTCAGTCTGTGTCCCAGTGATTATTGTCTGTGTGTCAGTCTGTGTCCCAGTGATTAGTGTCTGTGTGTCAGTCTGTGTCCCAGTGATTAGTGTCTGTGTGTCAGTCTGTGTCCCAGTGATTATGTGTCTGTGTGTCAGTGTGTGTCCCAGTGATTAGTGTCTGTGTGTCAGTCTGTGTGTCCCAGTGATTAGTGTCTGTGTGTCAGTCTGTGTCCCAGTGATTAGTGTCTGTGTGTCAGTCTGTGTCCCAGTGATTAGTGTCTGTGTGTCAGTCTGTGTCCCAGTGATTAGTGTCTGTGTGTCAGTCTGTGTGTCCCAGTGATTAGTGTCTGTGTGTCAGTGTGTGTCCCAGTGATTAATGTCTGTGTGTCAGTCTGTGTGTCCCAGTGATTAGTGTCTGTGTGTCAGTCTGTGTCCCAGTGATTAGTGTCTGTGTGTCAGTCTGTGTCCCAGTGATTAGTGTCTGTGTGTCAGGTCTGTGTCCCAGTGATTAGTGTCTGTGTGTCAGTCTGTGTCCCAGTGATTAGTGTCTGTGTGTCAGTCTGTGTGTCCCAGTGATTAGTGTCTGTGTGTCAGTCTGTGTCCCAGTGATTAGTGTCTGTGTGTCAGTGTGTGTCCCAGTGATTAGTGTCTGTGTGTCAGTCTGTGTCCCAGTGATTATTGTCTGTGTGTCAGTCTGTGTCCCAGTGATTAGTGTCTGTGTGTCAGTCTGTGTCCCAGTGATTAGTGTCTGTGTGTCAGTCTGTGTGTCCCAGTGATTAGTGTCTGTGTGTCAGTGTGTGTCCCAGTGATTAGTGTCTGTGTGTCAGTCTGTGTCCCAGTGATTAGTGTCTGTGTGTCAGTCTGTGTCCCAGTGATTAGTGTCTGTGTGTCAGTCTGTGTCCCAGTGATTAGTGTCTGTGTGTCAGTCTGTGTGTCCCAGTGATTAGTGTCTGTGTGTCAGTCTGTGTGTCCCAGTGATTAGTGTCTGTGTGTCAGTCTGTGTCCCAGTGATTAGTGTCTGTGTGTCAGTCTGTGTGTCCCAGTGATTAGTGTCTGTGTGTCAGTCTGTGTGTCCCAGTGATTAGTGTCTGTGTGTCAGTGTGTGTCCCAGTGATTAGTGTCTGTGTGTCAGTCTGTGTCCCAGTGATTAGTGTCTGTGTGTCAGTCTGTGTCCCAGTGATTAGTGTCTGTGTGTCAGTCTGTGTCCCAGTGATTAGTGTCTGTGTGTCAGTCTGTGTCCCAGTGATTAGTGTCTGTGTGTCAGTCTGTGTGTCCCAGTGATTAGTGTCTGTGTGTCAGTGTGTGTCCCAGTGATTAGTGTCTGTGTGTCAGTCGTGTGTCCCAGTGATTAGTGTATGTGTGTCAGTGTGTGTCCCAGTGATTAGTGTCTGTGTGTCAGTCTGTGTGTCCCAGTGATTAGTGTCTGTGTGTCAGTCTGTGTCCCAGTGATTAGTGTCTGTGTGTCAGTCTGTGTCCCAGTGATTAGTGTCTGTGTGTCAGTCTGTGTCCCAGTGATTAGTGTCTGTGTGTCAGTCTGTGTGTCCCCAGTGATTAGTGTCTGTGTGTCAGTCTGTGTCCCAGTGATTAGTGTCTGTGTGTCAGTCTGTGTGTCCCAGTGATTAGTGTCTGTGTGTCAGTCTGTGTCCCAGTGATTAGTGTCTGTGTGTCAGTCTGTGTCCCAGTGATTAGTGTCTGTGTGTCAGTCTGTGTCCCAGTGATTAGTGTCTGTGTGTCAGTCTGTGTCCCAGTGATTAGTGTCTGTGTGTCAGTGTGTGTCCCAGTGATTAGTGTCTGTGTGTCAGTCTGTGTCCCAGTGATTAGTGTCTGTGTGTCAGTCTGTGTCCCAGTGATTAGTGTCTGTGTGTCAGTCTGTGTGTCCCAGTGATTAGTGTCTGTGTGTCAGTCTGTGTCCCAGTGATTAGTGTCTGTGTGTCAGTCTGTGTGTCCCAGTGATTAGTGTCTGTGTGTCAGTCGTGTGTCCCAGTGATTAGTGTCTGTGTGTCAGTGTGTGTCCCAGTGATTAGTGTCTGTGTGTCAGTCTGTGTCCCAGTGATTAGTGTCTGTGTGTCAGTCTGTGTCCCAGTGATTAGTGTCTGTGTGTCAGTCTGTGTCCCAGTGATTAGTGTCTGTGTGTCAGTCTGTGTCCCAGTGATTAGTGTCTGTGTGTCAGTCTGTGTGTCCCAGTGATTAGTGTCTGTGTGTCAGTGTGTGTCCCAGTGATTAGTGTCTGTGTGTCAGTCTGTGTGTCCCAGTGATTAGTGTCTGTGTGTCAGTCTGTGTCCCAGTGATTAGTGTCTGTGTGTCAGTGCTGTGTCCCAGTGATTAGTGTCTGTGTGTCAGTCTGTGTCCCAGTGATTAGTGTCTGTGTGTCAGTCTGTGTCCCAGTGATTAGTGTCTGTGTGTCAGTCTGTGTCCCAGTGATTAGTGTCTGTGTGTCAGTCTGTGTCCCAGTGATTAGTGTCTGTGTGTCAGTCTGTGTCCCAGTGATTAGTGTCTGTGTGTCAGTCTGTGTCCCAGTGATTAGTGTCTGTGTGTCAGTCTGTGTCCCAGTGATTAGTGTCTGTGTGTCAGTCTGTGTCCCAGTGATTAGTGTCTGTGTGTCAGTCTGTGTCCCAGTGATTAGTGTCTGTGTGTCAGTCTGTGTCCCAGTGATTAGTGTCTGTGTGTCAGTCTGTGTCCCAGTGATTAGTGTCTGTGTGTCAGTCTGTGTCCCAGTGATTAGTGTCTGTGTGTCAGTCTGTGTGTCCCAGTGATTAGTGTCTGTGTGTCAGTCTGTGTCCCAGTGATTAGTGTCTGTGTGTCAGTCTGTGTCCCAGTGATTAGTGTCTGTGTGTCAGTCTGTGTGTCCCAGTGATTAGTGTCTGTGTGTCCCAGTGATTAGTGTCTGTGTGTCAGTCTTGTGTCCCAGTGATTAGTGTCTGTGTGTCAGTCTGTGTCCAGTGTGTGTCTGTGTTCCCAGTGATTAGTGTCTGTGTGTCAGTCTGTGTGTCCCAGTGATTAGTGTCTGTGTGTCAGTCTGTGTCCCAGTGATTAGTGTCTGTGTGTCAGTCTGTGTCCCAGTGATTAGTGTCTGTGTGTCAGTCTGTGTCCCAGTG
Source organism: Ascaphus truei (assembly GCF_040206685.1). Lineage (NCBI taxonomy): Eukaryota > Metazoa > Chordata > Amphibia > Anura > Ascaphidae > Ascaphus > Ascaphus truei. Next base: position 1,059 of record NW_027457115.1, on the reverse strand, counting down.
ATTAGTGTCTGTGTGTCAGTCTGTGTGTCCCAGTGATTAGTGTCTGTGTGTCAGTCTGTGTCCCAGTGATTAGTGTCTGTGTGTCAGTCTGTGTCCCAGTGATTAGTGTCTGTGTGTCAGTCTGTGTCCCAGTGATTAGTGTCTGTGTGTCAGTCTGTGTCCCAGTGATTAGTGTCTGTGTGTCAGTCTGTGTCCCAGTGATTAGTGTCTGTGTGTCAGTGTGTGTCCCAGTGATTAGTGTCTGTGTGTGTTCAGTAGTCTGTGTGTCAGCTGTCCCAGTGATTAGTGTCTGTGTGTCAGTCTGTGTCCCAGTGATTAGTGTCTGTGTGTCAGTCTGTGTCCCAGTGATTAGTGTCTGTGTGTCAGTGTGTGTCCCAGTGATTAGTGTCTGTGTGTCAGTCTGTGTCCCAGTGATTAGTGTCTGTGTGTCAGTCTGTGTCCCAGTGATTAGTGTCTGTGTGTCAGTCTGTGTCCCAGTGATTAGTGTCTGTGTGTCAGTCTTGTGTCCCAGTGATTAGTGTCTGTGTGTCAGTCTGTGTGTCCCAGTGATTAGTGTCTGTGTGTCAGTCTGTGTCCCAGTGATTAGTGTCTGTGTGTCAGTCTGTGTCCCAGTGATTAGTGTCTGTGTGTCAGTCTGTGTCCCAGTGATTAGTGTCTGTGTGTCAGTCTGTGTCCAGTGATTAGTGTCTGTGTGTCAGTCTGTGTGTCCCAGTGATTAGTGTCTGTGTGTCAGTCTGTGTCCCAGTGATTAGTGTCTGTGTGTCAGTCTGAGTGTCCCAGTGATTAGTGTCTGTGTGTCAGTCTGTGTGTCCCAGTGATTAGTGTCTGTGTGTCAGTCTGTGTCCCAGTGATTAGTGTCTGTGTGTCAGTCTGTTGTCCCAGTGATTAGTGTCTGTGTGTCAGTCTGTGTCCAGTGATTAGTGTCTGTGTGTCAGTCTGTGTCCCAGTGATTAGTGTCTGTGTGTCAGTCTGTGGTCCCAGTGATTAGTGTCTGTGTGTCAGTCTGTGTGTCCCAGTGATTAGTGTCTGTGTGTCAGTCTGTGTGTCCCAGTGATTAGT